>NC_058086.1:14271358-14501154 GCF_014858855.1 Bufo gargarizans | reverse complement strand
CAAAACACTACGGACGTCTGAATGGACCCTTAAAGTGCCAGTGTCACGATACAGTAGTAGGTTACATACAAGTTTAGTGCTCTCATTAGAAACAAAATAAGAGTATTGCAGGTTTGATACCTTTTAATGGCTAACAAAAATAGAAGTAATGATGTTACATAGCGAGCTCTCGAGACATCACCAGTCCCTTCATCAGGCGTACTACAAGAATATATGAAGAAACAGCAATATATTGTGGTGATGTGTACAGTATAAGTGCTGGGAGGTGTGTATATCCCACCCAGATACCTCAGCTGGGTGAGATAACTGAAATCCAGAAAGATGCAGTGGTTTCAGCAAAGTGTAGTTTGCTGAGACAGTTTTTTGTCTAGATGTTGTTCTGGGCTAGATTTCATGTGGACTGGGGGATATGTTTGGTAGTGGGATCGGCCAGTCCACACCCTTCCACTACATGAATTGTCTTTTGCTGGAGGTGATCAGAGGTGAGGCCTGCTGCTATAATCAAGGAGGGATAAAACAACCCCTGTGTATGACTTGGGAGGGAGAAAGGCTGAGGAACCCTGAGAGGCTCTGTGTGGTCTCAGCCAGATGGGCTGAAGAGCCACAAGGCTTTGAAGAAGCCTGAAGTTTGGGGGGGTCTAGCGATGCCTACGGAAAGAGGGTCACACGGTCAGGGTCAGGAAGACTTCTGGACCATCTCCCCCTAAGGGTGCTGGTGTGGTCATAGCCTGGAGGCTGCTGGACCGTATATGGCTAAGGAAGCTGGATCTAATCCCGTGTGTGAACGGTGCTCTATAGGTGAGGTAGAGACAACACGTATATTAATAACTGTCACATTTAGACCCTAATTTCAATTTTCATGTATGTAGTTACTAATAACATGATATTCCGGAATCAGTTACTATTAGACTGACTTACCCCATATTTAATAAGATTCAGCCCTTAGTTTTAGTCTGCATAAAACTGCAATTTCACTATTCAGTTAAGATGGCCACCACTGGCCTCACCCTGAGGCTAATCCCGCCTGCCCTCACTAGCCAGTAACAATAGCCCCCCAAAAGTGTCAGTAACCAGAGCCCTCCCCCTAAAGGGTTAATCTCCTGCAGCACAAAAGGGTCCCCTTACCACATGTTGCTTTCATTTATACACTGAGCAGATGGCAGATCTCCCTTCCCTGGTTTGTGCTGCACCAACTCTGCTGAGTGAGGGAGCGTCTGCCAAGCGCAGGGACAGGGAGAAGTGCACACAGCTCAGGCACTGTTATCAGCTGCTGAGGAGGACCTGGCTTTAATCATTTACTTACAGTCCCTGGCTGTCAGTAAAGTGACCTTGCACGTCCTTCAACAGATAGAGAGACCATGCCTAGCAACCCTATTTTAAGTACAGGTAAAAGTAGGCATTACAGGGAACAACAATGTGGAATTAAGGTGTAATTGAATACACAGTGAAAAGTTGAAATAGGGCCACCAAGGCGATATTAATCACCACAATACAATACTCCCCCCCCCCCCCCCCAAAAAAAAAAAGAATACGACAGTTATCCTTTAACCCCTTAAGGACCAGGCTCATTTTCACCTTAAGGACCAGGCCATTTTTGGCAAATCTGACCAGTGTCACTTTAAGTGCTGATAACTTCAAAGCACTTTGACTTATCCAGGCCATTCTGAGATTGTTTTTTCGTCACATATTGTACTTCATGACAAAAATTAATTTTTTTGCATACCAAAAATTTGGAAAGATTAGCAAATTTCAAAGTTTCAGTTTCTCTACTTCTGTAATACATAGTAATACCCCCAAAAATTGTGATGACTTAACATTCCCCATATGTCTACTTCATGTTTGAGTTATTTTGGGAATGATATTTTATTTTTTGGGGATGTTACAAGGCTTAGAAGTTTAGAAGCAAATCTTGAAATTTTTCAGAAACTTACAAAAACCCAATTTTTAGGGACCACTACAGCTCTAAAGTCACTTTGCGAGGCTTACATAATAGAAACCGCCCAAAAATGACCCCATTCTATTAACTACACCCCTCAAGGTATTCAAAACTGATTTTACAAACTCTGTTAACCCTTTGGGTGTTGCACAAGAGTTATTGGCAAATGGGGATGAAATTTGAGAATTTCATTTTTTTGCCTAATTTTCCATTTTAACCCATTTTTTCCACAAACAAAGCAAGGGTTAACAGCCAAACAAGACTGTATCTTTATTGCCCTGACTCTGCTGTTTACAGAAACACCCCATATGTGGCCATAAACTACTGTACGGACACACAGCGGGGCGTAGAGTGAAAGGTGCGCCGTATGGTTTTTGGAAGCCAGATTTTGCTGGACAGTTTTTTTGACACCATGTCCCATTTGAAGCCCCCCCTGATGCACCCCTAGAGTAGAAACTCCATAAAAGTGACCCCATCTAAGAAACTACACCCCTCAAGGTATTCAAAACTGATTTTACAAACTTCGTTAACCCTTTAGGTGTTGCACAAGAGTTATTGGCAAATGGGGATGAAATTTGAGAATTTCATTTTTTTGCCTAATTTTCCATTTTAACCCATTTTTTCCACTAACAAAGCAAGGGTTAACAGCCAAACAAGACTGTATCTTTATTTCCCTGACTCTGCCGTTTACAGAAACACCCCATATGTGGCCGTAAACTACTGTACGGCCACACAGCGGGGCGTAGAGTGAAAGGTGCGCCGTATGGTTTTTGGAAGCCAGATTTTGCTGGACAGTTTTTTTGACACCATGTCCCATTTGAAGCCCCCCCTGATGCACCCCTAGAGTAGAAACTCCATAAAAGTGACCCCATCTAAGAAACTACACCCCTCAAGGTATTCAAAACTGATTTTACAAACTTTGTTAACCCTTTAGGTGTTGCACAAGATTTAATGGAAAATAGATACAATTTCAAAATTTCACTTTTTTGGCAGATTTTCCATTTTAATATTTTTTTTCCAGTTACAAAGCAAGGGTTAACAGCCAAACAAAACTCATTATTTATGGCCCTGATTCTGTAGTTTACAGAAACACCCCATATGTGGTCGTAAACTGCTGTACGGGCACACAGCAGGGCGCAGAAGGAAAGGAATGCCATACGGTTTTTGGAAGGCAGATTTTGCTGGACTGTTTTTTTGACACCATGTCCCATTTGAAGCCCCCCTGATGCACCCCTAGAGTAGAAACTCCCAAAAAAGTGACCCCATTTTAGAAAGTACGGAATAGGGTGGCAGTATTGTTGGTACTAGTTCAGGGTACATATGATTTTTGGTTGCTCTATATTACACTTTTTGTGCGGCAAGGTAACAAGAAATAGCTTTTTTGGCACTTTTTTTTGTTATTTACAACATTCATCTGACAGGTTAGATCACGTGGTAATTTTATAAAGCAGGTTGTCACGGACGCGGCGATACCTAATATGTATACAATTTTTTTTATTTATGTAAGTTTTATACAATAACTTCATTTTTAAAACCAAAAAATTGTTTAGTGTCTCCATAGTCTAAGAGCCATAGTTTTTTCAGTTTTTGGGCGATTATCTTGAGTAGGGTCTAATTTTTTGCGGGATGAGATGACAGTTTGATTGGCACTATTTTGGGGTGCATATGACTTTTTGATCGCTTGCTATTGCACTTTTTGTGACGTAAGATGGCAAAAAATTGCTTTTTTTACACAGTTTTATTTTTTTTTTTTTTTACGGTGGTCACCTGAGGGGTAAGGTCATGTGATATTTATATAGAGCCGGTCGATACGGACGCGGCAATACCTAATATGTATACTTTATTTATGTATGTTTTACACAATGATTTTATTTTTGAAACAAAAAAAATTATGGTTTTAGTGTTTCCATAGTCTAAGAGCCATAGTTTTTTCAGTTTTTGGGCGATTATCTTGAGTAGGGTGAGATGACGGTTTGATTGGTACTATTTTGGCGTACATGCGACTTTTTTGATCACTTTTATTACCTTTTTTGGGAAGTAAGGTGGGCAAAATTTCAATTTTCTCATAGTTTTTATTTTTTTATTTTTATGGCGTTCACTGTGCGGGGAAAGTAACATGACCGTTTTATAGATCAGGTCATTACGGACGCTGCGATACCTAATTGTATTTTATTTTTTTAATTTTTATTCAGTGATAAATGTTTTTTTTTTATCTTAACTTTTTTCACTTATTTTTTAAATTTTTGGACCCAGACCCACTTGATTCTTGAAGATCCAGTGGGTCTGATGTCTGTAAAATACAGTACAGAACCTATATAGGTTTCTGTACTGTATTTTACTTAC
Organism: Bufo gargarizans; assembly: GCF_014858855.1. Taxonomy (NCBI): domain Eukaryota; kingdom Metazoa; phylum Chordata; class Amphibia; order Anura; family Bufonidae; genus Bufo; species Bufo gargarizans. The sequence continues at coordinate 14,496,875 of NC_058086.1, read as the reverse complement.
ACTGAACAGATCTATGCTTTCAGCACAGATCTGTTCAGCACCATGGACAGCAGGACGCCTGAGCAGGCGTCCTGTTGCCATGGGAACCTTCCCCGTCTGCCACAACTTGGCAGATGGGGAAGGGTGAGGACGGGGCTGTCTGGGGGCTCTCTCCCTCTCCCATCGGGGGGCTGCAAAGGCACAGCAGCCCCCCGATCGGAGAGGGAGGGAGCTCCCTCTTACTGTTAACTCTTTCCATACAGCGGTCCGTCTGCCGCACCGCCCGCCTCCCGCAACGCCCCCACCGCCTGCGACACCCCCCCTGCACCACCCGCCGCCATCAAATCGTGCAGGGGTGCAGGGGGGGGTGTACAATATTGAAATATACAATATTTAGGCACTCTGAAGTTTCTCATCCCCGCGGTCAGAGACCGCGGGGATCAGAAACTGCAAAAAGCGCAGCAAACCGCAGGTCTGAATTGACCTGCGGTTTGCTGCAAAAGCCGACATGGGGGGGGGGGGGGGTCACATGACCCCCCCTGGCGTTTTAACAGGATGCCGGCTGAATGATTTCAGCCGGCATCCTGTTCAAATTAACCCCTGGGGCGCCGGAATGCCGATTTTAAAGTTAGGACGTACCGGTACGTCCTTGGTCCTTAAGGACTCTGGAAATAGGGCGTACCGGTACGTCCTATGTCCTTAAGGGGTTAAGTAGAGCCCAGACGGACAGGTGTTTATTTTCAACGTTATCGGGTCAAAAGAAAAATTATGCAAACTATATTGACCCGTGAGATGGACATAAACATCTCAAAAAAAGTTCAATCGAGAACCCGATTATTTTGTGCAATCAGTAAAACAGGGTACAAGCGTCTATGCAAAAATATAAATGGTTTATTATACAATAGTTTAAAATACAAATCAAAAATTATTCAACATAAATTTCAATAATATACAATGATATGCAGTACCCAGAATTCACCACTATATGATACCAACAAAACACTACTCAACCAACACAAGAATATGATGCAATACAGCTTTAAATTTGTGAGAGATATACAATCAATGGATTATGCGGAAAACATCAAGAAGATGACAGATACGAGCCCTTGCTCCTCCCAAAAATGACCACTCTCTCAGATAATGGTAGTATTGCAACAAAACTTATAAATTATCGGGTTTATATCAAACTAGGGAATAAAACGATTCCCAACAGAGAGTTTCTCCAATATGGTCCCCTTTATTCAGTTATATGCATCAAAACTGAAAATCTGAGAAAATACTGATGTAGCAACCAACGTTACACGTCCGCAAATGAACGGGTATCTGGCTAAGTATGAAGCCAATTAATTTAGATCAATACTACATAAAACAAAAATATACATTACCCAAGGGTCAAGTGATGTGCAGAGTCTTGGGGCAGCCAGCTCTCAAGAGTTTTTCCCGATAATCCAAATGATCCCGATAATCCAAATGATTCTCCAAAGATCTATAATCCAAATTTTTTTTTTCTCTTTCTCCATTTTTTTTCCTCTGGGTGTGTGCATTGATAAGGAACATGACGTCATACTACTACCCAGAATGCAATTTTGCTACCGATGTAGTATTAACTGCTCATATCTAGGTGGCACTGTTGTATAAGCAATAAGCATCATACCATTAAGGGTTAACTCATACATGCCTGATATTTTCAATACTTCACACCTCTGACATCTGGAGGCCTTGTCTCAGGGCCAAGGGACAAACTTTGATACATGAATATATACTTTGAGGAACATCTAGACAATTCTCACACTGTGGAATTCATGTTCAGATAGGAAAAACAATGAAGCCTCAGAATCTGCAGGTGCGGTGTATCTTCTAACTTTCTAAATGTATAATATATTGTTAATATAACACTAGCTTTTGAACAGCACAGTATTCTTCTCATGGACTTACTTTGGCCTACATGAAACTTCATACAAAACAGTGAATATAAATCAACATTGCTCTTAAAGGCAATGAATACCCATTATAATTAAAATAAGTAGATATAACTGTTTAAACTTATGAAAAAGCACGTTTGTGTGTGATGGTGCTGAAGTGCCAAAATAAAGCACCTTTTGGACTTGAACCCTGTTGTCAGAGAAGTCTGTGATTGCGACCCCCTGAGAGAAAGCGATTCCTTACAATATATACAATAAGAACAGAGATATAGGGAATGAATGGACATTTGAAAAATAACAGAACAACATATCAAAGATCTTGAGAATGAGTCCTTAATTATCTTACAGATAAGGGGTGTGAAAGTTTTGTGGTCTCTAAATTGATGTTATCTCAGAGACCTGGTGACCCGACTATGTCTGTCTATAGAAGACTCAAGATCTTTTAGTGCAGGCATCCTCAAACTGCGGCCCTCCAGCTGTTGTAAAACTACAACTCCCACAATGCCCTGTTGTAGGCTATTCAGGCTTTCTGGGAGTTGTCGTTTTGCAACACCTGGAGGGCCGCAGTTTGAGGATGCCTATTTTAGTGTGTCATAAATCCCAAATTCAGTCCAGTATTCAAAGTGTCAAGCAGTATTATTAATTTGTATTCCCACATTCTTCTAGCTCTTTGGGATTTGAAGTTACCTTTTAATATGAGAACTTTCATGTGTTCTTCATTGTGTCCTGGGCTACAGAAATGCTTAGCCACAGGAAAGTGCAGTTTCTTCTCTTTAATTGTGTGGCGGTGGGACCTCATCCTTGCATTGAGTTTCTGTCCTGTTTCTCCAACGTAGAGGCCTGCAACAGGACATTTAGTGCAGAGAATCAGATAAACAACATTAGATGTAGAGCATGTGAATGTCCCAGGGATCTTATAGTCCTGCTGTGTGTTGGGGATCCGGATCTCATCTGTTGTCATTATATGGGAACAGGTTTTGCAGCTTCTTATATTACAAGGCCTTGATATGATCAGAATATTCTTTAGATTTGGAGGTTGTCGGTAAGCTAGTAAGGGGGGGATTTGGGAAGATTATTTTTAGTCGATCATCCTTACATAGGACATGGCAGTTTTCCACAGAACCTCTAGATGTAGGTCACAAGCAGAAGAACGCGTTCTGTTTCTTTTCATTGTATTGGAGAAGTTGACTTCTGGGGATCTTGGTGGCTGTTGTGATCTGATCTTCAATTGAAGCAGGATGATAGCCCTGGTGTATAAATGTCCTTTTCAGATATTGTAAATGCTGATCCCTGTCTAATGGGCTGGAACAGATTCAGTTATATCTGATGGCTTGACTATAGATGGACTTTGTTTGGGGTGGAAGCTGTCCCATTTGAGGTATATAGGCTGATCAGTAGGTTTTTAATACAGAGATGTCTGTATTGAGCAGTCTTTAAGTTTTAGGGTGGTGTCTAGAAAGCGGACTTCTGTGTGTGAATAGTTGAGGGTCAGGTGTATGGTGGGATGGAATTTGTTGAATTGTTCATTAAATTTTATTAGTTCATGTTCAGAGTTGGTCCAGATTATTAGGATGTCATCAATGAAACGGAAGTAGGCCAAGGGTTTTTTGAAGCAGGGTACCAAAAAGTCATTTTCCCAGTTTTGCCATAAAGAGATTTGCACATTGCTGTGCCATTTTACTGCCCATGGCAGTCCCAATGCACTGTAAATATTCCTCCTTGTCATAAGAAATCGTTATGGGCGAGTATGAATTTGGACAGTTGTAGTACAGACTCTAAGACAATCCAATTTGCCTCCAGGTATACTCAGCAAGCAGTTAATTGATCATAGCGTGGGATATTTGAATACGAGGACTCCACATCCATGGTGGCCAAGATTGTGCATTTAGGGAGGGGACCTATGGTTGACAGTTTGCTCAGTAAGTCAGTGGTGTCCTGTAGATAACTTGTTGTGTTCATCACTAATGGTTTGAGGATGCCCTCTATCCAACCTGAGATATTTTTTTTCCCAGTGAGGGTTCCCACACCTGAAATGATCGGCCGCCCTGGATTCCCTGCTTTGTGTACTTTGGGAAGCATGTAGAATACTGCGTTCTCAGGTTCCAAGTCTAAAAGTTACATGAATCCTGCAGGAAGACTCCGGATTACCTTTTTTAACTCTCTCAAATGTATAGTTACATACATAGTTAATACCTTTGAAAAAAGACACAAGTCCATCAAGTTCAACCAAGGGATAGGTGGGGATGCGAATCCCAGAAGGAATTGAGACTCAAATTTCTACACGTTTTCATAAGCATTAAAGGGATTCTGTCACCTCCCCTAACCCAAAAAACGATTTTAAAGCAGCCATGAAGCACAGCTTACCTTGATTAGGCTGTGCTCTTTTATCTTGTAATCCGTCCAGCAGTTTCTGCAAAAATAGACTTTTATTGATATGCAAATGAGTCCTGAATGTGCCCAGAGGGGCGTTTTGTTCCTCTTAGAGAGCCCAGTACCGCCCCTCTTACAGTGCCCAGCCCGCCTTCCTTGCACTGTCTAACCGCCCCCAGCCTCTCCTCCCTCTCCTCCCCCTCCCTCACGCCAAACGAACTCTCGCACAGGCGCAGTACCCACTGAGGGCTGCGCCTGTGCGATCAGCAGGAGACTGAGGGCAGGAGCTTCATCCTCGTCACTGGGCCTGCTGACTGAGGGAAGAGCGAGCATCGGACGTCACTGGGCTCGGCGCATGCCCAGTGACGAGGATGAAGCTCCTGCCCTCAGTCAGCAGGCCCAGTGACGAGGATGAAGCTCCTGCCCTCAGTCTCCTGCTGATCGCACAGGCGCAGCCCTCAGTGGGTACTGCGCCTGTGCGAGAGTTCGTTTGGCGTGAGGGAGGGGGAGGAGAGGGAGGAGAGGCTGGGGGCGGTTAGACAGTGCAAGGAAGGCGGGCTGGGCACTGTAAGAGGGGCGGTACTGGGCTCTCTAAGAGGAACAAAACGCCCCTCTGGGCACATTCAGGACTCATTTGCATATCAATAAAAGTCGTTTTTTGCAGAAACTGCTGGACGGATTACAAGATAAAAGAGCACAGCCTAATCAAGGTAAGCTGTGCTTCATGGCTGCTTTAAAATCGTTTTTTGGGTTAGGGGAGGTGACAGAATCCCTTTAATGTTGTTTACTTTTAAGAATTCATCTAAACCCTTTTTAAAACTGTCCACTGTTCCTGCTGTGACCATGTCCTGAGGAAGTCTATTCCACAGCTTCACAGTTCTTACAGTAAAGAAGCTTTGACACTTCTGGAGACTGAACTTTTTCCTCTCCAATCGGAGGCAGCGCCCCCTTGTCTTTTGAGCGCATTTTACATGGAGCAGTTTTTCACTGTATTTTTTGTATGGCTCATTTATATATTTGGATAGGTTAATCATGCCCCCCCTTAGATGTCTCTTCACGACTAACTACATTCAATTATTTTAATCTTTCTTCATAACTAAGGCCCTTCATGCTCTCCTCTGTACTTTTTCCAGCTGGAGTGCGTCCTTTCGAAGGACTGGTGCCCAGAACTGAACGGTATATTCCAGATGAGGCCGCACCAACGCTTTGTAAAGTGGTAGTAGTAACATCCCTGCCCCACGAGTCCATGCCTCGTTCAATGCATGACAATATCCTGGTGGCCTTAGAAGCAGCTGCTTGACATTGTATGCTGTAATTTAACCGCCTCCGGACCGCCTAACGCAGATGTGCGGTCCGGAGGCGGCAGCCCTGCGCAGAGTGACGCATATACGCGTCATCTCGCGAGGGCCGAGATTTCCTGTGAATGCGCGCACGTTCACAGAAACTGAAGGTAAGCGAGTGGATCTCCAGCCTGCCAGCGGCGATCGCTCGCTGGCAGGCTGGAGATGTGATTTTTTTAACCCCTAACAGGTATATTAGACACTGTTTTGATAACAGCGTCTAATATACCTGCTACCTGGTCCTCTGGTGGTCCCTTTTGTTTGGATCGACCACCAGAGGACACAGGTAGCTGTGTAAAGTACCACAAAACACTACACTACACCCCCCCCCTGTAACTTATTAACCCCTTATGAACCCCTGATCACCCATGATCACCCCATATAGACTCCCTGATCACCCCCCTGTCATTGATCACCCCCCTGTCAGGCTCCGTTCAGACGTCCGTATGATTTTTACGGATCCACGGATACATGGATTGGATCCGCAAAACACATACGGACGTCTGAATGGAGCCTTACAGGGGGGTGATCACCCATATAGATTCCCTGATCACCCCCCTGTCATTAATCACCCCCCTGTCAGGCTCCATTCAGATGTCCGTATGATTTTTACAGATCCACGGATACATGGATCGGATCCGCAAAACACATACGGACGTCTGAATGCAGCCTTACAAGGGGGGTGATCAATGACAAGGGGGTGATCACGCATATAGACTTCCTGATCACTTCCCTGTCATTGATCACCCCCCTGTCATTGATCACCCCCCTGTCATTGATCACCCCCCTGTAAGGCTCCATTCAGACGTCCGTATGATTTTTACGGATACATGGATCGGATCCGCAAAACGCATACGGACGTCTGAATGCAGCCTTACAGGGGGGTGATCAATGACAGGGGGGTGATCACCTCATATACACTCCCTGATCACCCCCTGTCATTGATCACCCCCCTGTAAGGCTCCATTCAGACGTCCGTATGCGTTTTGCGGATCCGACCCCATATAGACTCCCTGATCACCCCCCTGTCATTGATCCATTCCATTCAGACATTTTTTTTGGCCGAAGTTAGCGGAAATTTTTTGTTTTTGTTTTTTCTTACTAAGTCTCATATTCCACTAACTTGTGTCAAAAAATAAAATCTCACATGAACTCACCATACCCCTCACGGAATCCAAATGCGTAAAATTTTTTAGACATTTATATTCCAGACTTCTTCTCACGCTTTAGGGCCCCTAAAATGCCAGGGCAGTATAAATACCCCACATGTGACCCCATTTCGGAAAGAAGACACCCCAAGGTATTCCGTGAGGGGCATATTGAGTCCATGAAAGATTGAAATTTTTGTCCCAAGTTAGCGGAAAGGGAGACTTTGTGAGAAAATACCCCAAAAAAATAAATTTCCGCTAACTTGTGGCAAAAAAAAAAAAAAAAAATTTATGAACTCGCCATGCCCCTCATTGAATACCTTGGGGTGTCTTCTTTCCAAAATGGGGTCACACGTGGGGTATTTATACTGCCCTGGCTTTTTAGGGGCCCGAAAGCGTGAGAAGAAGTCTGGGATCCAAATGTCTAAAAATGCCCTCCTAAAAGGAATTTGGGCCGCTTTGCGCATCTAGGCTGCAAAAAAGTGTCACACATCTGGTATCGCCGTACTCAGGAGAAGTTGGGCAATGTGTTTTGGGGTGTCATTTTACATATACCCATGCTGGGTAAGATAAATATCTTGGTCAAATGCCAACTTTGTATAAAAAAAAAAAAAATGGGAAAAGTTGTCTTTTTGCTGCCTAGATGGGCAAAGGGGCACACATTCCAAAGAGCACCTTTCGGATTTCACAGGGCATTTTTTACACATTTTGATTTCAAACTACTTACCACACATTAGGGCCCCTAGAATGCCAGGGCAGTATAACTACCCCACAAGTGACCCCATTTTGGAAAGAAGACACCCCAAGGTATTCCGTGAGGGGCATGGCGAGTTCCTAGAATTTTTTATTTTCTGTCACAAGTTAGCGGAAAATGATGATTTATTTTATTTTTATTTTTTTCTTACAAAGTCTCATATTCCACTAACTTGTGACAAAAAAAAAATTCTAGGAACTCCCCATTCCCCTCACGGAATACCTTGGGGTGTCTTCTTTCCAAAATGGGGTCACTTGTGGCGTAGTTATACTGCCCTGGCAATTTAGGGGCCCAAATGTGTGAGAAGTACTTTGCAATCAAAATGTGTAAAAAATGGCCTGCGAAATCCGAAAGGTGCACTTTGGAATATGTGCCCCTTTGCCCACCTTGGCTGCAAAAAAGTGTCACACATCTGGTATCGCCGAACTCAGGAGAAGTTGGGGAATGTGTTTTGGGGTGTCATTTTACATATACCCATGCTGGGTAAGATAAATATCTTGGTCAAATGCCAACTTTGTATAAAAAAATTGGAAAAGTTGACTTTTGCCAAGATATTTCTCTCACCCAGAACACATTCCCCAAAACACATTCCCCAACTTCTCCTGAGTACGGCGATACCAGATGTGTGACACTTTTTTGCAGCCTAGGTGGGCAAAGGGACCCACATTCCAAAGTGCACCTTTCGGATTTCACCGGTCATTTTTTACAGATTTTGATTGCAAACTACTTCTCACACATATGGGCCCCTAAATTTCCAGGGCAGTATAACTACGCCACAAGTGACCCCATTTTGGAAAGAATACACCCCAAGGTATTCCGTGAGGGGCATGGCAAGTTCCTAGAATTTTTTATTTTTTGTCGCAAGTTAGTGGAATATGAGACTTTGTAAGAAAAATAAAATAAAAAAATCATCATTTTCCACTAACTTGTGACAAAATAAAAAGTTCTATGAACTCACTATGCCCATCAGAGTATACCTTAGGGTGTCTACTTTCCGAAATGGGGTCATTTGTGGGGGTTTTCTACTGTCTGGGCATTGTAGAACCTCAGGAAACATGACAGGTGCTCAGAAAGTCAGAGCTGCTTCAAAAAGCGGAAATTCACATTTTTGTACCATAGTTTGTAAACACTATAACTTTTACCCAAACTATTTATTTTTTGCCCAAACATTTTTTTTTTTATCAAAGACATGTAGAACAATAAATTTAGCGAAAAATGTATATATGGATGTTGTTTTTTTTTTGCAAAATTTTACAGCTGAAAGTGAAAAATGTCATTTTTTTGCAAAAAAAGTTAAATTTCGATTAATAACAAAAAAAGTAAAAATGTCAGCAGGAATGAAATACCACCAAATGAAATCTCTATTAGTGAGAATAAAAGGAGGTAAAATTCATTTGGGTGGTAAGTTGCATGACCGAGCAATAAACGGTGAAAGTAGTGTAGTGCAGAAGTGTAAAAAGTGGCCTGGTCATTAAGGGGGTTTCAGCTAGCGGGGTTGAAGTGGTTAAAGGATAACTGTCATATTTTTTTAATTTTTTTTGCTAAAGTGTAGGGAAAGTGATAGGCAACAATTTTGCAATAGACTTTATTTAGCCAAAACGTTTATTTTTGGTAGAAAACTGGGGCTGAAATGGCCCTTAGCAGCACTCTTCAAATGAGCGTTGCCAAGGGCCATGCGTCTCCTATTAGAAAAGGGGAGACGGGCTATGCAGACGCTGTGCTTCCCTGGGAGACAGAAGGCTGGGCACAGGAGTCTTAGGAGTTAAAATTACATTTATATTTCCCCTTTCTATGCAATCTAATGCTCCGTCACATTCACTGACCTGCAATCCCTGTGATAATAATTCATGAAGCAGCCGCCGGAAGTAGAATTCATGTGCAAATGTACTCACCCTCGAAAGGCTATTCAAGGCACCCATACAATGCACAGGACACACACTTAGTAGCATTGTTCATGGAGCACATGTTTAAATGGGGATGAACAGTAAAGAAGGGAAACAGTAAATAGGAGTTAAGATTTAGACCCTGTCTGCTGCAGTTGGAGGGCTAGCTAGAATCAAGCCAACAACACACAAGAAAAATCTATCAAACCTTAGTTTATTGCTCCTTGTCTTAAACTCCAGTTCTTCAACTCCACTTAGTCAGAAGCCCACTTAGTACAGCAAGCTTCAGGTAGAGCAAGCTCTGGAGAGTTCAGTGGTGTTATTAATAGCACCTGGAAGCACAAGCCACTCTCAGCCACCTTCAAATCACCCCCACGAAATCACACTCAGCACTACGGTTCTTTAACTCGACTTGTTCAGCAGCCTACTTAGTACAGCAAGCTTCAGGTAGAGACATTTCTAAATTGGGTCTCCCTCCATTTGGATAAAGTATTGTGTGTCTGAGTTGTCAGTGTGCTTCTTCTACATGGTCCAAAGTGTTCAAAAGGACTATAGCGCCACCTTTATCTGCAGGTTTTATGGCAAATTCCTTAGGTTTTTCCTGGATGTTAAATGTTTCCTTTTATAGGTTTGTCCAGTATTGCAGACTGTACTACATTTCTAGGTTACATACAGACATTAAAAAATAAAAAGGGCATTGGTGCTAAGCTTACACAATGCAGTTGTTCTAGGTACAGAGTTCCATATGTAAAAAAGAGAATTTTTTTTTCTTTATAAAAGTATGATGCCTCATTCACACTCTGTGCATAAAAACCTGAACAAATTTTAGGACATGTGGACTTTTACATCTGCACAATGTGCGCTATGTGAAGTGTTTTTGTAACAATTTGAACGCGATTTCACCCTTTGCATTCAAAACTCACTGACAAAATTCGTCCATGTGTAAACTTTACTTTTAAAGGTGTTCTCCAGGCCTTTGACTAAACTGGACCTGCTCCTGCATCTTTGTGTTCAGCTGCATGTACATCATGCAGCTGAATAGGAGGACACAAAAGCAGATACAGTCAAAAAATCAGTCGAAGAGCCTGCAGATGGTCATGTGAGCACTGCCCAGACCTTACATTTTGGCATGCTGTAAACCACGTTTAGGCCACACACACACAACCACATCCGTTCTGAAGTCCGCAAATTGTGGATTTGCAAAATACGAATGTGTGACTTCAATGGGTCCGTGGTCCACATTTTATGAAGAATTTTTTACACCTTTAATGTGACCTATAAACTGTACCACTCCATTGAAAAACAAACTGAAATCTTTTAGGTAGAGGGAAGAAAAAAAAAAAATATATATATTATATAATGTGGGTGCATAAGTGTGCACACCCTCATAACTGGGGATGTAGCTGTGTTCACAATTAAGCAATCACATTCATAAATCATGTTAAATAGGAGTCAGCATACACCTGCCATCATTTAAAGTGCCTCTGATTAACCACAAATAAAGTTCTGCTGCTCTAGTTGGTCTTTCCTGAAATGTTCCAAGTCACATCCCACAGCAAAAGCCATGGTCCACAGAGAGCTTCCAAAGCATCAGAGGGATCTCATTGTTAAAAGGTCAGGAGAACAGTACAAAATAATTTCCAAGGCATTAGATATACCATGGAACACATCAAGTGGAGAAAATATGGCACAGCTGTCACATTACCAAGAACTGGACGTCCCTCCAAAATTGATGAAAAGACGAGAAGAAAAATGGTCTGGGAGGCTACCAAGAGGCCTGCAGCAACATTAAAGGAGCTGTAGGAATATCTGGCAAGTATCAGAAGTCTCCTTACAGTATGTGGGAAAAGGTGTTATGGTCTGATGAAACCAAGGTTAAACTTTCTGGCCATAATTCCAAAAGATATGTTTGGCCCAAAAAACACTGCACATCACCAAAAGAACACCATACCCACAATGAAGCATGGTGGTGGCAGCATCATGCTTTGGGTCTGTTTTTCTTCAGCTGGAACTGGGGCCTTAGTTAAGCTAGAGGGACTTATGAACAGTTCCAAATACCAATCAAAAACCTTCAGGCTTCTGCTAGAAAGCTGAACATGAAGAGGAACTTCGTCATCTTTCAGTATGACAACGACCCAAAGCATACATCCAAATCAACAAAGGAATGGCTTCACCAGAAGAAGATTAAGGTTTTGGAATGAGCCAGCCAGAGCCCAGACCTGAATCCGATTGAAAATCTGTGGGGTGATCTGAAGAGGGATGTGCACAGGAGATGCCCTTGCAATCTGACAGATTTGGAGTGTTTCTGCAAAGAGTGGGCAAATCTTGCCAAGTCATAATGTGCCATGCTGATAGACTCATACCCAAAAAGACTGAGTGCTGTAATAAAATCAAAAGATGCTTTAACAAAGTATTAGTTTAAGGGTGTGTACACTTATGCAACCTTATTATTTTATTTTTATAGTTTTTCTTCCCTCTACCTAAAAGATTTCAGTTTGTTTTTTAATTGAGTGGTACAGTTTATCGGTCACATTAAAAGGTGGAAAAAGTTCTGAAATTATTTATCTTTGTCTCATTTTTTTACATCACAGAAACCTGACATTTTAACAGGGGTGTGTAGACTTTTTATATCCACTGTACATAGACCTTGCGACCAAGGTTGCCGCAATCCTGGGAGACTGCTAAACATAGCAGTCTCCCAGGATTTACGTAAAACCGTTTCCTTTCCATGGGGACTCTCAGCTGAGACACGTCCTCAAAGAGTAATGAAGTTTTTTTGTTCACCTTGGCTACCTGAAAGTCTATTTTGGGAATTTCGTAAAATATTTGTGTCATGGATATTTTCGTTAATGGGAAACTCCGGCTCGTTTAACTCTTAACCCCCCAAACATCTCCTCCTGGTTGGAATGCGCTTTTTGAACCTCTTCCAACCCCATGAAGGTTCTTACTGGTTTTAAAAAAAGGTCAAAAATTTTATCTGCCGCAAAGTAGAACTTTTTACTTCCTTCCGAAATGTATCCTTCCGAAAAGGGGGTCTGCCTCTTCCCATTGTCTAGAGGAAGAGGTATCGTCACCCTAAAAATTCGGAATCAGAAGTGGGTGGTACTCCAACGATATATAGACCTTGCGACCTGGTGCAAATCACCACCATGCTCCATCAGTCAGAGGGAAAGAAACCACCCAAAAAAAACACTTCTCCCAGTGCCTAATAAATAGGTATTTGGTAAAGGCAATCCCCGCAGGGAACATACAGGAGGTAGAGAAGGAGCATCAAGCTCGCTCGGCGAATGCGGCTCAGGACCTGACATCTTGATCACCAGACCTCAAATCAGTCCCGACTCGTGGCTCCTCCGCTTTATCCAGCCGGCATTCTGAATGCTAGACACCTCATCCTGAGTCACTTCCTGGACGCGCTGGAAGGGACGATAATCCTGAGCGCTCACTCCAGCTTTAAACCACATGGGGCAAGGAGGACGCTACCCCGGGAACAGACCCTGGATCTACCAGAGCGAGCCCTCCCGTCTCTCCCCTGCTCAGCATTGGTACCAGACCACCGGCGCGCAGGGGAGCTAGCCATGAAAGATAAGTGTCCCCACAACATGACACCTCCCCGCAGGGAGCACTTAAGCACAATGTAAAACAATAACATCTTCAACCTTCATCTCCCTGACGTACAGGGAGACCTTTCTCTGCCCTGGCCTCTGTAGGGACGGGAAACACTGGTGTATGGTTGAGGGATGGGGTGTTTTTTGTTTTGTTTCTGCACCTACAGAAGTCAGGGGTCAATGTCTTCTTGTGACACAATTATGGTGATGAAATACAGCCAAGAAAAAAAAGCAAGAAGAGGGGGAAAGGCGCTCATAGGGTGGTATGTACGTGATTGAGAGGGTCGTTTTGGAGAAATTCAGGCTCACCTTGTGTGGTTGTGCTATCGTAGGTACAACACTAGTGTACGTCGGTGATAGTGGGAGGTCGGTGCTGCCAGTGTCGTCTGGTCCTCACTTGGATGGGTTGCCAGCCCTTGTGAGGTGAACAATAAAATGGGAGGGGATGGAACCCATGAGAGGGTCCACACCCTTGGTAGAGACACTATCGGTGCAACTGAACGACCAGGTCAGTATTTGATTCACACTCAATGGGAGGATTTAATTCTTACTGGAGCCATGCAGAGACCTGAAGATCCCCATTTTGAAAATATATTTGGGTCTCAGAGATGGCTTTACAGTGCAACATAGTCCAAAATGCGGAACGCACATGGCCAGTGTCAGTTCTTTGCGGATTTTTTTGAGGTCTGCAAAACAGTTACAGACGTGTGAATGCCCCCTAACTTAAGGGCTATGTGATGTAATTCAGGAGGTTGACAAAATTCTCAAGAACTTCAGAAAACCGGAATTAGACTTACCGGTAATTCAGTTTCCATGATGGGAGACCCCACTTTTCTACCACCAGGTCGAATATTTAGCTGTTTAAGGACCATTCTCCCTGATCTATGGTGGTCCTGCTCAGAAAATCTGCTATTAAGTTTTGTTCTCCTTTTAGGTGAATAGCTGAGATATACAGGGAGTGCAGAATTATTAGGCAAGTTGTATTTTTGAGGATTAATTTTATTATTGAACAACAACCATGTTCTCAAATGAACCCAAAAAACTCATTAATATCAAAGCTGAATATTTTTGGAAGTAGTTTTTAGTTTGTTTTTAGTTTTAGCTATTTTTAGGGGGATATCTGTGTGTGCAGGTGACTATTACTGTGCATAATTATTAGGCAACTTAACAAAAAACAAATATATACCCATTTCAATTATTTATTTTTACCAGTGAGACCAATATAACATCTCAACATTCACAAATATACATTTCTGACATTCAAAAACAAAACAAAAACAAATCAGTGACCAATATAGCCACATTTCTTTGCAAGGACACTCAAAAGCCTGCCATCCATGGATTCTGTCAGTGTTTTGATCTGTTCACCATCAACATTGCGTGCAGCAGCAACCACAGCCTCCCAGACACTGTTCAGAGAGGTGTACTGTTTTCCCTCCTTGTAAATCTCACATTTGATGATGGACCACAGGTTCTCAATGGGGTTCAGATCAGGTAAACAAGGAGGCCATGTCATTAGATTTTCTTCTTTTATACCCTTTCTTGCCAGCCACGCTGTGGAGTACTTGGACGCGTGTGATGGAGCATTGTCCTGCATGAAAATCATGTTTTTCTTGAAGGATGCAGACTTCCTCCTGTACCACTGCTTGAAGAAGGTGTCTTCCAGAAACTGGCAGTAGGACTGGGAGTTGAGCTTGACTCCATCCTCAACCCAAAAAGGCCCCACAAGCTCATCTTTGATGATACCAGCCCAAACCAGTACTCCACCTCCACCTTGCTGGCGTCTGAGTCGGACTGGAGCTCTCTGCCCTTTACCAATCCAGCCATCTGGCCCATCAAGACTCACTCTCATTTCATCAGTCCATAAAACCTTAGAAAAATCAGTCTTGAGATATTTCTTGGCCCAGTCTTGACGTTTCAGCTTGTGTGTCTTGTTCAGTGGTGGTAGTCTTTCAGCCTTTCTTACCTTGGCCATGTCTCTGAGTATTGCACACCTTGTGCTTTTGGGCACTCCAGTGATGTTGCAGTTTTGAAATATGGCCAAACTGGTGGCAAGTGGCATCTTGGCAGCTGCACGCTTGACTTTTCTCAGTTCATGGGCAGTTATTTTGCGCCTTGGTTTTTCCACATGCTTCTTGCGACCCTGTTGACTATTTTGAATGAAACGCTTGATTGTTCGATGATCACGCTTCAGAAGCTTTGCAATTTTAAGAGTGCTGCATCCCTCTGCAAGATATCTCACTATTTTTTACTTTTTCTGAGCCTGTCAAGTCCTTATTTTGACCCATTTTGCCAAAGGAAAGGAAGTTGCCTAATAATTATGCACACCTGATATAGGGTGTTGATGTCATTAGACCACACCCCTTCTCATTACAGAGATGCACATCACCTAATATGCTTAATTGGTAGTAGGCTTTCGAGCCTATACAGCTTGGAGTAAGACAACATGCATAAAGAGTCAGTCAATAAGAGAGGACACAGAAGTGATGCATAACAAATTATATATTATAGTAAACAAATTACATCATTCGTAAAAGAGAAGGATTGGTCACTCTTATATGGAAATATAGGATATTGGTTTTATTAATATTACTAATATGAGTTAAAATACAAAAACAATAATATAAATGTGTAAAATAGAAACAATCTCCTATACAAATTCTCTAAGTAAAACGAAAGAGACAATTATTTCAATGCTGGACAGAAAACAGTGTTACAGTGTCTCCACCTGAATTCGATAGTCTATTAAATAGAAGACAAGTTGACACAAGTATTCACCCAGTGGTTTAGATACAGTTTCAATTGAATAGATGATGGTGGAAAATGAGTCTCTAATACTTGTATCAAAGTCCATATAAATGAACGAGAACCCACTCTTTATTTCAATTCTTTTTCTTGATGTTATAATAAATAGCACTAATATTCCGTGCAAAATGCTTTTGAACACAATAAGTATAAACGAATTGACCGCTATAGGCCAATGCTGCACCGTGGATGCCTGCTGACTGATGCGCTATTTTTGTAAGAAATATCGCTGTGTTGATAATTCCAGTCTTCACAGGCAATGTATATATTCGGTGTTGGCTGAATGTTATACCCACTAAGATGGTGGGCTTACCTTAGTTGAAGCCGTCGGATGGAGGTAAGGGCTTAGATGCAAGACCCTGCTTAGCTGAATCGGCCGGCGTCCCGGCTGCAGGGCTAGTCGCGTCCCACGTGTTCTCCGCGGGAAATTTGAACCGGATATGCAAAGTCCTTCTCTATCAGCGCTGATGAATGACGTATTCCGATGATTTCAACAGTAGATCCAAAGGTTTCTTTTTCTTTTCCTTTGTAGTGCACTTGGTAGAAGATGGGGTATTCGTCCAAAGGTGTGACGCTAGACGCGTTTCGGGGAACACTGTCCCCTTCCTCAGTAGCACTGTCCCCTTCCTGCTACTGAGGAAGGGGACAGTGTTCCCCGAAACGCGTCTAGCGTCACACCTTTGGACGAATACCCCATCTTCTACCAAGTGCACTACAAAGGAAAAGAAAAAGAAACCCTTGGATCTACTGTTGAAATCATCGGAATACGTCATTCATCAGCGCTGATAGAGAAGGACTTTGCATATCCGGTTCAAATTTCCCGCGGAGAACACGTGGGACGCGACTAGCCCTGCAGCCGGGACGCCGGCCGATTCAGCTAAGCAGGGTCTTGCATCTAAGCCCTTACCTCCATCCGACGGCTTCAACTAAGGTAAGCCCACCATCTTAGTGGGTATAACATTCAGCCAACACCGAATATATACATTGCCTGTGAAGACTGGAATTATCAACACAGCGATATTTCTTACAAAAATAGCGCATCAGTCAGCAGGCATCCACGGTGCAGCATTGGCCTATAGCGGTCAATTCGTTTATACTTATTGTGTTCAAAAGCATTTTGCACGGAATATTAGTGCTATTTATTATAACATCAAGAAAAAGAATTGAAATAAAGAGTGGGTTCTCGTTCATTTATATGGACTTTGATACAAGTATTAGAGACTCATTTTCCACCATCATCTATTCAATTGAAACTGTATCTAAACCACTGGGTGAATACTTGTGTCAACTTGTCTTCTACATAATAGACTATCGAATTCAGGTGGAGACACTGTAACACTGTTTTCTGTCCAGCATTGAAATAATTGTCTCTTTCGTTTTACTTAGAGAATTTGTATAGGAGATTGTTTCTATTTTACACATTTATATTATTGTTTTTGTATTTTAACTCATATTAGTAATATTAATAAAACCAATATCCTATATTTCCATATAAGAGTGACCAATCCTTCTCTTTTACATATTTACTTACCATTTTGAGGGGTGACTCATTTTTGGATTGGAGCACCTGTCCTGAGGGAAACAGAAGTGAGCGGATCCCCTTGTTTTTTGTCAAATTACATCATTCGTCTACATTTAAAGCTTGGGAGGGAACCCAATGCCGTTGTGGAGGCTATTGGAAAATCCAATTACCGGTAAGAGTAATTTACCCTTTTCCCCGGCGCCTCCACAACGGCATTCACAGGAGGATTAACAGAGTAATCAATATTAGGGGGGGGGCCACAATAGATAGGACCTCACGACCAAAGGACAAGTCCTGATCCCTTACTACATCTAGCTTATAGTGCCGAAAAAAAGTCATAGGGTTGGCCCATGTGGCGGCTTTGCAGATCTGTTCCAGAGGGACTGCTTTCGTTTCTGCCCAGGATGAGGCTACTGCCCTTGTAGAATGAGCCCTTAGTACCTCTGGTGGCTGACAGTTCTTGGTAACATAGGCAGAGGATATTATGTTCCTAATCCACCTAGCTATGGTTGACTTGCTAGCCGCTTGCCCCTTATTAGGGCCCTGAAATTGCAAAAAGAGGTGGTCCGATTTTCTAAGCGGTTTAGTGGCTTGAAGGTAAGAAAGGACTGATCTCCTGACGTCCAGATTATGGAGAGTTCCCTCCGAATCATTAGAAGGAGACTGGAAAAACGAAGGTAGGGAGACTTCCTGCTCACGATGAAATCTGGATACCACCTTTGGGAGAAAGGCCGGACAGTGCCTGAGGATTATACGATCATCCAGAATTGTAAGATAGTAAGATAGGGAGGCTTGCAAGAGAATGCTTGAATTTCCCCCTTCTTCTGGCAGAGGTTATGGCAACTAAAAAAAACAGTCTTCATGGTGAGGAGCCTTAGAGGGATATCATCAATTGGCTCAAACGGAGGAGTAGTGAGAGCAGAAAGAACCAGGCCCAAATCCCAGGGAGGAATCACCGGACGAGGGAGGATCGAAGTTCTTCCTGCTCCCCTCAAAAAACGTTTGATCAGAGGGGAATCTGCTAGTTTTACGTCCAGGAAGGCGCTGAGCGCGGAGATCTGAACCTTTAGAGTTGATGGGCGGAGGCCTTTTTCTAGCCCCGCTTGCAGGAACTGGAGGACCTGAGGAACATCAGGAAAATCTACACTTCCCAAGAAGGACAAAAAAGCATTCCAGGTTCTCAGGTAGATCCGGGAAGTTACGGGTTTCCGGCTTTTGAGCATCGTGGAGATAACTGCATCCGACAGGCCCTTCCGTTTTAGCAGGAGGCGTTCAGATTCCAGGCCGTCAAACTGAGTTGATTTACACTGGGGTGATTTATTGGTCCCTGGTGGAGTAGGTCCGGGATTGATGGCAGTGTCCAATAAACACCGGCTGACAGTCTGAGCAGGAGTGGAAACCAAGCCCTTCTTGGCCAGAAGGGGGCCACCATAATTACATGGACCCCTTCTTCCTGAGCCTTTACCAGGACTCTTGAAATGAGGCTGAATGGAGGGAAGGCATAAAGGAGCTGTTTTGGCCACGGCCTGGAGAGGGCGTCTAGCCATACCGGATGATCCATTTGCGAGAGGGAACAGAACTTTCTGACCTGCCTGTTGCTTTTGGTGGCGAACAGATCTAACACTGGGGTCCCCCACATTTGGCAGATCTGGCTGAAGACGTGGTGATTTAAGGACCATTCGGCCTCCCTTAAGAGGTGTCGACTGAGATAATCGGCCACCACATTTTTTTCCCCCTTGATATGTACCGCCGAAAGGGACAGAAGGCTTCTTTCTGCCCAACAAAAAATGCCTTTTGATACTTCCGCCAGTGAGCGACTTCTGGTTCCCCCTTGTTTGTTTATGTACGCCATGACTGTAGTGTTGTCTGTTAATATTTTTACGTGTCTTGGAGAGGGAACTTTGTAAAGGGAAAGGAGAACTCTGTGGACAGCTGACAGCTCTTTCAAATTTGAGGAGGCGTCCTGCATGTTTTTTCCCCAGGATCCCTGAACTACCGCTCCTGAAGAATGACCTCCCCACCCTGAGTTGCTGGCGTCTGTTGTAATGACCATGACATCTCTTGGGCGCCAGTGAACCCCTACGCTCAGGTTCCCTTTTACTCTCCACCAAGTTAGTGACTGTTTTACCTGTCTGGGAACGTGAACCTTTCTGTCTAGAGATGAGTTCTTTCCGTCCCATGAAGATAGGAGAAAGGCCTGAAGGACTCTTGTGTGACTCTGGGCCCACCTTACTGACGGGATTGCGGCTGTTAGCAGTCCCAGCACCGCCATGATGTCTCTTATCGAGGACCTGATCTTTGCTGGAAAAAAGAGACACTGTCTGGATTAAGTGAGACTGTTTGTCTTGAGGAAGAAAAGACATTAGACGCCTTGAGTCCAACAGCACCCCTAAAAACACTTTTTCCTGACTGGGGATAAGGTCTGATTTTTCAGGATTTATTATCCACCCTAGAGTTGTAAGACAGTCCTGGATTTGCTTGAGGCGTGAATGTAGAAGTTGGCGCGACTCCGCAAACACCAGAAAGTCGTCCAGGTATGGGACGATCTGTACCCCCTGAAGGTGAAGAAACTTCATGACATCTGACATTATTTTTGAAAAAACTCTGGGGGCAGAGGATAGGCCGAAAGGAAGGGCTGTGAACTGAAAATGGGACAATCTTCCTTGATAATAAATTGCGATCCTCAGAAAACACTGGTGCCTGTGGTATATTGGGACGTGGTAGTAGGCGTCCTGAAGGTTGACGGTAGCCATAAAGCAGTCCTGCGGAAGGATCTGAGTGGTAGATTTTATGGTCTCCATTTTGAATCTTTTGTAAACGATGGACTTGTTTAAGGACTTCAAATTTATTATTAGGCGAAAGGAGCCGTTTGTTTTTTTTATCAAAAATATAGGGGAATAAAAGCCTTTGCCGTGTTGTTCTTCCGGAACAGGGATGAGCACTCCTTTGAGGATTAATGTAGTTATTTCTGACTCTAGGGATGCCTGTTTGTCGGGCTGTTGCCTTTGGTTGATACAAAAAAGACTTGGGGGTGGGGAAACAAACTCTAACTTTAGGCCTTCTTTTATGGTACGAGTGACCCAAGGGGAGGCGTGAATTTCTTGCCAGGCGGAGGAGAATTGCTTTAGTCTGCCTCCTACCTGGGTTAGCAGTGTCACTGGGTAGGGCGGGTAGAGGCTTCTGGCTTAGAAAGGTATCCTCTTCCTCTACCCCTAGAAGGTTGCCATCTTTTTGAGCCGCCCCTTTTACTTTGATCTGATCTTGCCCTTTTTTGACTTTGAAAGGAGCGTCTCTGTTGGTAATAACGGTTATCAGAGGGGAAACCTTTTTTCCTATCGGAGGCCTTCTCCAGAATGTCGTCAAGAGCGGAGCCAAACAATCTATCCCCCTCACATGGGATGGAGCACAGGCGGTTTTTAGAACCTGCGTCCCCCGTCCATGAACGGAGCCATACCGCCCTACGGGTCGCATTGGCTAGAGCACTGCTTCTTGCAGAGAGTCTAACCAAGTCGGCCGAGGCGTCTGCTAGAAAATTGGATGCTCTTTTCAGGGAGGGAAGGGAGTTTAAGATCTATTCTCTGGACGTACCCCCCGACAGATTGCTCTCAAGCTGGTCTAGCCATACCGAGAGGGTTCTGGCCGTACAAGTGGACGCTATGCTGGGGCGCAACATCGCTGTATTTGTCTCCCAGGATTTCTTTAATAGGTTTTCACATTTTTTGTCCATTGGGTCTTTCAGGAGACCCATATCCTCAAAGGGCAGCGAGGATTTTTTTGAAATACGGGCCACTGGCGCATCTATTCTGGGAGTTTTGTCCCACAAATCAGAGTCAGTTTCCGAAAAAGGGGTACTTGTGCTTAAAGGCGGCCGATACAGTCCACCTTTTATCAGGATCCCTCCATTCCCTGGAAATAAGGGCTTTGATGTTATTGTGGATGGGGAAGGATCTCTTCTTTTTCTCCCCCAAGCCCTGAAAGATTTGATCGTGAAGGGACTGAGTCTCTTTAACATCTTCCAATCCCAGGGTAGATTTAATATCCTTCAGTAGGGACTGTGTTTCCTCGGGAAAGCACATAGGCCTCCCTGCGGCCTCCTCAGAGGATAAGGAGACCTGATCATCCTGCAACTCCCCTTCATCCAGATCCACTTGTTCTGATATTTCCAGATTTAGGAAACGGAAGGGCCCCGGGGAAGGCGCCAGTTGTCTAGAGTCAGCTGCAGCCTTAATCTCCTCTCTAATGAGGGTTCGCATGGACTCCACAAAGGAAGGGGATTCTTCAGCGATAACCCTTTCAATACATCTAGGGCAGAGGGACTTTTTTGGGTCCGACACCAGGCCCTTACGGCAACCACCACACTTCCTGCGCCCCGAATCCCCTTTGGCTTTAGGCTTCCTGGACTCACTGTCCTAAAGGGAATAAAACAAACTTTGTATAGGCCAAAGAGGGACCCGGAGTAAGGGTGGTGAGGGGTCAGTATAGTAAAATTACGGACACCCAGCGTGTAGGGGGGGGGGGGGGGGGGGAGGTACGGGATCCCATAACCTGTATATACCTATGAGGAAAGACATAAGGAATAGGGATTACTCCCCCCCCGGGAGAAGGCTTACCGGGCTGAGGACAGCGGGATCACCGGAGCGCTTGGACGACTCTCTGTCGCTGGAAGGCATCTCTGCAGATCACCGGCGTAGGTGGATGTAATGCTTCCTTTTTAAATCTCCCGCCGCGCGCAGGAGCGTCCCGCGAGAACCTCTTGCCCAAGGAGATCTCGCTCCGCTGACGTCACCACGCCAGATTCCGCGCGAGTTCCGACGGACTCGCAAGCCCGGGGATGCCTGAAGACAGGGCTTACTCCGCAGGATCGAGGAAGGGAGGCAATGCGTCCCCGGAGTCCCCCAATCCCTGCACCGACCCTCCTGAACGACAGGGAAAGGACCAGGCCGGTGCGGTATCCAATTTCCTGGATAACCCGAGGAGCGGCTTCCACGCACGTCCGAGGACAGGAAACAACGACTGGTAAGGTAATGGGAGGAGGCTCCTTAAATCCTGTGCTTCCTCGTTGTTTCCTGTCCTGGAGGCGGGGACACCCTCCTGTGAATGCCGTTGTGGAGGCGCCGGGGAAAATTTAGCACAGCATTGGATGCATCTCATAGTCTTCCTGGGTTTCTTCAATGTTTGTTTAGAGACCTATGAGAGAGCAGCTGTATTAATGCAGGATTCAATGTATAGTACATAAACAGAAAGTGTGGTATACGTTGAAATGTGGGGTACCAGCCCAAGGGGAGGCATTCCATAGGAGTTAACTAAACCACCTCCTATAATCCCCACTATAGACCTTTTCCCTTGGTGGGTCTGCTGCCACTACACAAAAGTGTACACTCACAGTTTGTAGCGTTGGAGCGTCATGCTCTTTGAGCTGCTGGTCCGACATGATGCGGCTGTGGTGGCAAGGAACAGAGCTTATTTTAAATCCCCCACCTGAGAAAGTCACTTCCAGGTATACTCCTTGACCCAGAAGTGACGTCAGACGCCCGCACACGAGACGTCTTGGCCAGCTGATCTCACTAGGAGATGGAGGCCCGTGGCAGCCGCAGGGCAGGCTCCTCATTAACAGGGAGCGTGACCCTGCCGTCTCCCCGTCAGCTTCAGCATGCGCCTCCGGAGAGCAGGGGACGGACCCGGAACAAGATGACCGCAAGGGAAGCTCCGAGCTCCCGATGTAGCTCCCAGGTACACTGAAAATAAAAAATAAGGGGTACACAATATGTTTCACCTCCCTGACTAGCAGAGAGGACTTTCTTCATCCTGGCCACTGTAGGGGCAGGAACACACTGGTGTATGGTGGTGAGAGGGGTCAATTTAACCTCTCTCTGTTCCTGCCCCTACAGAGGTCAGGGGGTCAATCTCTCATGTGTGCCATCATGGTGTTGAAATGGAAAAAAATGGTCTTAAGGTTGTGACCTAAATATCAAGGAAGTTGCAGCACAGGAAGCACAATAGAAACATAAGTCCTAAAAAATAGTATCAGGCAATACATCTGAAGAACCGGATTCGCCAAAAAGGATCACTCAGATTCATCAATTTTTTTTTAATTTCCAAAATAAATATATCTCTCATCTTGGCACATATCAAAGGTCCAGCTCAATCTTCACATCCATTTTATTCTGGTAGGGGGTCAGCAGCGGAATTGCCTCTTCCTTTAAAAACCTCACCACCTAGAAAAAGATAGGGTAAAGCATCCATTATGTTGTGAATATCCAGATCGGAAACTTGTCCCACAGTTCATAAATCTTATACAGAGCCATGCTTCTGGTCCTACATGCCTACTCTTAGGGCACACCTACATTTGCATGTGCAAAGACAAGCGACACATAATGTGGAAACAGGCACAAGTATTAATGTTGTATGGTGGCCAACTCTAGGACCTACATATACTGGCAGCATGGACGTCTTCTCAGCCCTGTGTGGCACTCAAAAGTAGTAGTAGAAAAGGTGGCCATGCAAGCGGCTATGCTCCTTGTAGATTATGGAGTAGTGAAACACTGGGCTATTTCAGCAACTTGCATAAACTACAATGAGTAGAACCACGTGCATGCACTGGCCCTTTCTAGACTGTGAATGGGGAAAAGGGGGATTCCATTCTCCAAATAGGTGGGTGTCGTGGAGTTGGAACCCCAATCTATCAATTGTTCATGGAATATACTTTTGTTATGTCATTAATATCTCAGATGTCTTTAATTTTTAGTGTGACTCTTGAGAGAGTGTCAGATTGAACCAAAGTGGCCCTTGGACCAAAAAAAGGCTGGGCACCCCTGGTGTAAGGGCTTGTCCAGTATTAGAAAAACATGCTGCCCTTTTTTCAAAAACTGCACCTGTCCATGGGCTGTGTTTGGTATTGCAGCTCAGCCCCATTCACTTTAATGAAGGCGAGCTTTCCAAGCATACATGGCCAGGTGTGGCATTGGTGTTAGAAGAAAACAAACAGTCATGTTGTTCTAACCATGTACAACTCATTTAATTGGGTAATGTATGCCGGTATTATTTAAGCTCTGAATTGTGGTTCCAAGCACTGTACTGGTGTGCTAACCATCACTGTGTAATATGGTGTTAACTTAGCAGTTTTACTTTAAAATGGCAACGGACTGTAGGCTGTAAATTTCTTTAACCATAGGATACACAGTATGAGAAACTCAGTTATATGCATAATAGAAGTTAACCAGTGTTGAGTGTCACTGAGCCCGAAGGCTGAGTTTCAATGTTGCAGCAGCGGGTAGGCAGTGTGCCATAAAACGAGAACAGCAGGGAAAAACCCAAAGAGGTTTACTGCAAATTGGGGAAGCTACAGGGCAAGTACAGGTAAAGCATCCAAAAACCCTGTGCTTTACCTGTACCTGCCACAACTATGTGAAGCAAATCACTGATTTTAGTGCTTCCGTGGCCACATGTGCATAAGTCCTAACCGTAACCTATTACTAGCCTAAATGTATTGAGGTTTTACAACACTAAGACTCTAGAGCAGGGATGCTTAACCTGCGGCCCTCCAGCTGTTATAAAACTACAACTCCCACCATGCCCTGCTGTAGGCTGTTCAGGCATGCTGGGAGTTGTAGTTTTGCAACAGCTGGAGGGCCGCAGGTTGAGCATACTCATCAGTTACTCTGGAGCCTGGCCCACTGACCACCCTTCAGTGTTAATACAGACCCAAATAATAATGAATAAAATGGCCGGCTCACAGTAATTTACATGTACTTTTACAAAATCTTATACATATCAAAAAACCAATACATAAAAAACAGCCTTTACATTTACATAAATAACTATAAGCAAAGTTCATATGATATATTTCATGAACACGGTCACTTTAAATGCGGAGCCTCTCGCATATATAAAAAAAATAAGTAAAAATAATGCGGTTTCCTTATAATTTCTTTGTTTTGGGCGTGGATTGATCAATACTGTTAATGGTAAACTTGTAAACACGTTCTCGTGGTCTGCTACAATGTGTCCATATCCTTAGAGGAGTTATTGCGCCAGTTTGCGGCTAGTTCATATTTCATGCACACACATTGCGTTAATGAGATGTTTACTCAGTGCACAATTGATTTTACCAACATTGGTATATTAGGTCACTTGCGATTGTGATCTACCTGCGCTGCTTTTCCTCCAACTAACCTCCTATCGTGATGGCTCGATTGGGCAGCTCCTTATTGAGAGTCTCCTGGCGCATGCGTTTCAGACCCGCTAGAACGCCAACAGCTATCCGAAGGCCTGCTTTGCCGTGACACGAATAGATCCACACTGCCCGTTCAGGAACCTCCACCAGACGCGTTTTGTAACCGGTAGTTCCTTCCTCAGTGATGCAAAAAGTGATGAATACCATGACCTAACATTCGGATTTTTAAACCATTTTGGGTGGGATCTAATTACTGGACCGGATCATCACTAGAACAATCTCTTATGGGTACTGCTATTACCAGCTGTTAATTCATAGGTATCAATTCGCATTGTGCGTTTTGTTAACCTGCCCCGTTACATTAAAAGAGGTTATCCTCCCCTTCTAACCTTTTTTTTTTTAACATTAGTATAGAGAAAAGAGGAAGAAATAACAGAGGACAACAAAGAAAAGATAAATAAAGAGAACTGGAGATTTTTGGGTTCTTGTAAATGGGTTGGGGGGACAGAACACACGAGGCGTCAGTGCCAGGCTGTATACCAGCGCACTGACTCTTCCTGTGACTTTCCCCTCACCCCCTACTTCTAGCAACTCACATTATTCTCAATTTTTATTTATTTATTTTTATCCTTATTTTTTTATTTATCTTTTCTATGTTGTCCTCTTATTTCTTCCTCTTTTCTCTATAATGGATGTTAGAAGGGGAGGATAACATCTATTAATGTAACAGGACAGGTTAACAAAACGCAGACTGCAAATTGATACCGATGAGTTAACAGCTGATAATAGCAGCACCCATAAGAGATTGTTCCGATGATGATCTGGTCTAGTAATTAGATCCCACCCAAAATGGTTAAAGGGAACCTGTCATCCACTTTATGCTGACCTCACTGAGGGCAGCATTAAATATAGTGACAGAAATGCTGATCTCAGCGGTGTGTTACTTATGAGCTAAAAGTAAGTGGTTGCTGAGAACCAGCATCATAATCATTGCAGCCCAGGAATGGAAAAAGAGTTAAATCTACCTGAGAAGAGTCCTGGTTATCCATAATCTCCTGCTCTCCCCCATCTGCTGATGATTGGCAGGTCTCTCCTAGAGAGAAAAGGAGAAAACTAGGTAGAAGACGGTCAGTCATCAGCAGGTGGGTAGGAGAGCAGGAATTCATGAATAACCATGACTCTTCTCAGGTGGCCGTGACTATTTTGCAGGCCCGGTCTGCAATAATTATGTTGTTGGTTCTCAGCAACCACTTTTAAATGACAGACCGCTGAGATCAACTCACCTGTCTACTTTATGCTGCTGTTAGTACGGGCTACATAAAGTTGACGACAGGTTAACTTTAAAAACCCGAACAATAGGTCCCAGTATTTTTCACTTTTTGCATCACTGAGGAAGGAACTACCGGTTCTGAAACGCGTCTGGTGGTGGTTCCTGAACGGGAAGTGTGAATAGAGATCTATTAGTGTCACGGCAAAGCAAGCCTTTGGATAGCTGTTGGGGTCCTAGCGGGTCTAGAACGCTTGCGCCAGGAGACGTGCAACAAGGAGCTGCACAATCGAGACATCACGATAGGAGGCTAGTTGGAGGAAAAGCAGCGCAGGTAGATCATGATCGTGAGTAACATAATATATCGAATGTTGGTGAAATCAACTGTGGACTGAGTAAACATCCCACAAACACAATATGCGAGCATGAAATATGAACTAACCGCAAACTGGCGCAATAACTCACCTAAGGATATGGACACATTGTAGCAGACCACGAGGACGTGTTACAAGTTTACCATTAACAGTATTGAGAAATCCAGCTAACAAAACTAAATACAAACTGACACTACTAACCACACTCCCAAAACAAAGAAATAAGGAAACCGCATTTTTTTTGTATTTTTTATCTTTTATATATGCGAGCGGCGCATTTAAAAGGGACCTTGATCATGAAATAGATTATGAACTTTGTTTTTTAGATATTTATGCAAATGTAAAGGCTGTTTTTTTTATGTATTGGATTTTTTATTATGTATAAGATTTAGTAAAAGTACATGCAAATTACTGTGAGACAGCCATTTTTTCATTACTAAATGTATTGATACCATCTGTTATATTGATCTCACCTGTTGAGGAGCCCTCCCAATAAAAGATTTTGGATCCATCAGTAGTTCTAGTTGTCCATGAATTGGAGCAAAGTAGGGGTCAGATCGGATCCTGCTGATCAGGTCATTGTCACCACCTTCCTGTTTTACTACAGCAGCAGCTTGTTGAGACAGCACCCTGATACGCTCATGGCAGTCCTAAGACAGAGAGAAACATAGGAAGGGTAAAAAAATAACTGCCTCTGTGTGTTATCCATTATTTCCCTTTGCATTGGGTTTCCTTGTTTTAGGCTGGTTTAAAAATCATTCTATAAACAAAAAGTTTGACTTTTAAAAAAAAAAAAAAAAAAAACAAAAAAAAAAAAACACAGTAATAGCTGGAAATGGGTAAAAATACAAATTAGGCCTCAGCCACATGACTGGATGCATTTTGCGGTCTGCAAACCACGGATCTGCAAAATACAGATGCAGTCCATGTGCTGTCCGCATTTTTTTCAGACCCATTGATATCAGAGGGTCTGTGGTCCGCATTGTGTGGCCAAGTATAGGATGTGTTTTATAATTCGCAAAACGGACATAGAGATGAGTAAAGCACGTAAAATGTTCTGTGGCGAATCAGAATTTTTTCTGTTACACTGTTTGCCATAAGGAATGAATATATTTAAATAGTACGGGCATGTTCAGATGCGGCGATGACCATGATGACTAATTTTTTATTGTTCATTTATTCTAGGGAAACGAGGGTAATTTGAATATATTTAAAAACATAAAAAAATTTTTTTAAACTTTTTAAAGTCATCCTTGGTGACCAACATATGACTATTAGATTGCCACTTGTATTCTGTAATGGGCTGGGAGTGGTGCTGTGCAGAGAATGTAACCAAGAGGGTGTGCTCTGCTTTACGGTCACATTGCATCCTGAGTTCTAGATGGAGGTCCCACAAATTGGCCCCCCAAGACAAAACATCTTGCTGGTACAGGCCTGTGGAGTCGAAGACAGCTTTGGGTGGAGTCAGAGTCCGAAGAAATGTACCGACTAAATATTATCCGTTATTAATATTAATTAATTCATTTATTAACTTTCATGGGAATTTAGACAAGTTTTAAAATGTTAAACATGAATAAGTTTTAATAGATAATCAGTTCTCACCTCTCTCGTTTCTGCCCTGTCCCTTATACTATAAAACAGTGAGGAGCAGGGAGTTCTAGTAGTGATAGGGTGTTCCCATCCATGCCTCTGCTCAGCATCTTGAGGACCCATTCAAGTCAATGGGCCCGCAATCGTGATACGGAATTCACACGGCCAGTGCCGTATATTGCAGACCTGCCGTTTGCGGTCTGCAATATGGGCGCGGACAGCTTATGGTCATGTGCATGGGCCCTAAGGGGGTTGTCCAGGAGTAAGCAATTTTTTACAGGAAACCACAGCCTGCAACCGCTAAGGAAAGAATCACACTTCTCTACTCCCCACCTCTCTGCTCTAACCCTTTTATCGGAAGTACTGAATATAGCAGCTACATTTAAAGTTTCTTTTATTTCCATTTAGACTTGTATGTGCATCCTTCTCAGGACATGCATATACAGCTTTTCTAACATTTTCTGAGGTCAAATTCACAGATTTCTTAAATTGATTAAGTGTATTCGTGTTTTCCAGTTATTTAATGCCTAGTGCACTGCTCATTTGCTTACAGAATATAGGAAATTTCAGAAATTGCATAAATTGTTTTCCAATAAATATGGTATCCAAGTATGCAAACAAATGACCTAGGGTGTCCCAGGGGAGGGCAAGGAGGACAATGTCCACCCAATAAACCCCAAGGGGCACACCCAAAGTATGACTCGGCAAAAGCTCCCGAGTTAGACAATAGAAACAGAGGAAAAAGGAGCTCATAATGCCAAAAAGTAAAACAAATTTTATTAAAGCATGATTAAAATGACATAAATAATCAAGAGGTATGATGCCATGAACATGATAAAACAGGAGCGGAGGACAAAAAATCAAAAAGCGCCACCCTGGGAGAAAAACACACGGATCATCAAAATGGTAAGGTATCGTATACGTGCAGCATGGGAGTAAAGTTCAAAATGGAAAAATCCAAACCCATGCACAAATAGAGTATATGGATCCCCGGTGAAGTTCCCGCTACCACATATACCTCAAATGGGCAATAGATGGTATGCAAATGTATATAGAGAAAGTAAGAATATATTGCAGACCAGTCAATAGTGAACCAAGTAAGTAAAAAACAAGGTCCAAGGGCCCACAGAGGGTGGAGAACAGGAACTCACCGGAGGTGAACCGTGTGTGAAAGGACCCAGGGCGGCACTACCCCAACGCGCGTTTCGGCGTACCTTCGTCAGGGGGTAGCGCCGTCACTGTGAATCTGGTATAAAAACACTCCCACAGCCAATGGGAGGATCGACACTTCCTCATCCCCAGGTGTGTACGTATATAGGGGCGCGCGAACATCCAGGGAAGCGGAATCCAGCCACCCCACGATCGGGCGGCTCTGACGTGAGGACGTACGGGCGTGAGGCGCCGGATGACGCGCGCACACGTCACACGAGGGGAGGGGAATCGGGAAGTCATCATACAGTAGGAAACCGAAGTCAAGAGACTGGAGTGGGGCTTGTGATCGGATGTTCTTGGGCATATTTTGGTCCATCATGTGCGGCATATGTCTGTGTATATTGTCACAGCATATATTGCTCATTGCATACATATGTCTATACTGCTATATATGTCTATTTTATATTATTCCTTTTCATTGGTGCACTTTTCACTCCGGTCTTTTCCGTCTAGTCCCATGCATATTTTGCATCTTTATTGTACACCATGGTTTTTTGGTCTTGTATATTATGAATTTCTCAATTTATTTCTCCTCACTCATTTATGTGCACCCCCTTTCTTTCTAAACACATTATTGTATACGATTTTCACCATCACCTCACCTTTTCACCACCTTAAATCATATGTATATTGATTTTATATATTAATTTTTATAATCATGTATATCCACATTTATTGGGTCTATAGGTAATTATTCTATTTAATATATTTCTCATCAATGTTCTTTGTTACTATTATGTCTGTAATGATTGTCCTGCTCTATTTATTTATTCGAATCATGACGTCTTGATATTATATTCTATGGATGACATATGTGTCTATATATATGTATACGGGTGTAATTAGTGCCTCTGGTTTTCTGTATGCTTGTTTATATATCACTCTCAATACGAGACATGCCGCACTAACACATATGAAAGCCCCACTCCAGTCTCTTGACTTCGGTTTCCTATTGTATGATGACTTCCCGATTCTCCTCCCCTCGTGTGACGTGTGCGCGCGTCATCCGGCGCCGCCTCCGGCTCCTCACGTCCGTACGTCCTCACGTCGGAGCTGTCCGATCATGTGACTTCTTCACGTGGTGAGGGCGTGCCGACGGGACGCCGGCAGTGGGGTGGCTGGATTCCGCTTCCCTGGATGTTCGCGCACCCATATACGTACACACCTGGGGATGAGTAAGTGTCGATCCTCCTATTGGCTGTGGGAGTGTTTTTATACCAGATTCACAGTGACGGCGCTAACCCCTGACGAAGGTACGCCGAAACGCACGTTGGGGTAGTGCCGCCCTGGGTCCTTTTCACACACGGTTCATCTCCAGTGAGTTCCTGTTCTCCACCACCCTCTGTGGGCCCTTGGACCTTGTTTTTTACTTACTTGGTTCACTATTGACTGGTCTGCAATATATTCTTACTTTCTCTATATACATTTGCATACCATCTATTGCCCATTTGAGGTATATGTGGTAGCGGGAACTTCACCGGGGATCCATATACTCTATTTGTGCATGGGTTTGGATTTTTCCATTTTGAACTTTACTCCCATGATGCACGTATACGATACCTTACCATTTTGATGATCCGTGTGTTTTTCTCCCAGGGTGGCGCTTTTTGCTTTTTTGTCCTCCGCTCCTGTTTTATCAGGTTCATGGCATCATACCTCTTGATTATTTATGTCATTTTAATCATGCTTTAATAAAATTTGTTTTACTTTTTGGCATTATGAGCTCCTTTTTCCTCTGTTTCTATGGTATCCAAGTAGCCCGATTACTAACATGATAGTAAGAAAAGACCGATGTTAACATTTTGCTACAGGAAAATTACAAATTTTTTGGCCATTTATGAAAAAGTCAGAGTCGGAGCTGGAATCTGAGTATAATAAAATGTATTCGGAGTCAGAACATTGCTATAATATGGAATGATGTTGCAGAGATTTTCAACCAACCTGCCTATTCCCTCCACTTTTCACCATAGCCATAATCACGTTCTCTGTGGCCATGAATGGAAGCTCTTGGCGGATGCGCCTTTCAATCACCTGAGAAAACAAATTATGGAATATAAGGTTTTAAAACTTAATTTCAGAAATGTCACCTAACGCTATGTACAGGCATGGCAATTTTTATTCAGAGGATGCAATTCATTCATATTTTATATTAGTACATTAACATGCAAATGATGTACCCGCACTGAATAATAAATGACAACGGGGGTTCACATTATTATTTCAAGAGACTTCCAGGTCACATTGCATTTTCCAAAGTGACACTCCAGGCAAAAATCTACTTAAAGCCACTTTCACACATGTATGCATTTGTAAGCCAAAACCAGTGGAATCTACAAAGAAGTAGTATAATGGAAATATCTGTACCTCTGCTGTGTTCTGGACCCACTCATGGTTTTGGCTTACAAATACTTACCAAGTACTGCAGTGTGAAAGTGGCTTTCATCCCAGAGTAGAGGCACCCTCCACACCTCATTTTCATATGTAGTGCTTGTCATTTGGAAAATTCACAGGTATCTTCTAGTTGGCCGCTCCTGTAGCTCAGGCCCTGGCTATCGCGATTGTGACGGTATCATCCGTGTCACCGTCTAGTATTCCCTTCTTCCCTTGGGGTTAGCCCAGCCAAAGAATCCACAGAGCAATAAATCACTATCATCGCTGGTATCGCCAAATAAGTCCATACATGAGCCAAAGCTGAATGCTGGAACAAGACTTTACTGGAAGCACACAGGCATTCAGAACTACACTTTCTTTTATGCCCTGCTCCCATGCAAGGGAGACACCCACAACAAATATACATTAACCAATAACACAAAGGTAACAACCCACATAGAATCCTCCCCTCTGCCTGTGATATAATTATGGCACACAATGGTTAACACAATTATCACAGGCAGGAACATACACAATGTCTTCTGTCCTGGAGACAACCGAGGTGTAATTCAATTATCTCTCAGGACAAAGGGAAATCACCAATACACACGGGGAGACAATAGGTCAGCCGCTGACCTGCTCCTCTCGCATCACACGTGATGTAAGGAGGCAGATCATTGTTCAGGCCTGCTATTGGCTGCAACCCCACGTCGATGGATGTAGTGATCTGCACTCTAGGGACACATAGTGACAGCCGTGGAGGGATCCGGAAAGACACTGGCATCGGGGACAAGGTAAGCATTCTCTGTATGAGGGGCCCAGGCATTGTGGGTGGGTTTTCCAGGTTTGGATAACCCCTTTAAGTCACTTTAAATGTTGGCATCTATGGATGGTTTGGTGTATGTATGAGGGACATTCTTTGATTGCCTGTATAGCAGTGCAAGGACAGACATACAGACGTGGACAAAATTGTTGGTACCCTTTGGTCAATGAAAGAAAAAGTCACAATGGTCACAGAAATAACTTTAATCTGACAAAAGTAATAATAAATTAAAATTCTATAAATGTTAACCAATGAAAGTCAGACATTGTTTTTCAACCATGCTTCAACAGAATTATGTAAAAAAATAAACTCATGAAACAGGCATGGACAAAAATGATGGTACCCCTAACTTAATATTTTGTTGCGCAACCTTTTGAGGCAATCACTGCAATCAAACGCTTCCTGTAACTGTCAATGAGACATCTGCACCTCTCAGCAGGTATTTTGGCCCACTCCTCATGAGCAAACTGCTCCAGTTGTGTCCGGTTTGAAGGGTGCCTTTTCCAGACTGCATGTTTCAGCTCCTTCCAAAGATGCTCAATAGGATTGAGGTCAGGGCTCATAGAAGGCCACTTTAGAATAGTCCAATTTTTTCCTCTTAGCCATTCTTGGGTGTTTTTAGCGGTGTGTTTTGGGTCATTGTCCTGTTGCAAGACCCATGACCTGCGACTGAGACCAAGCTTTCTGACACTGGCTAGTACATTTCTCTCTAGAATTCCTTGATAGTCTTGAGATTTCATTGTACCCTGCACAGATTCAAGACACCCTGTGCCAGACGCAGCAAAGCAGCCCCAGAACATAACAGAGCCTCCTCCATGTTTCACAGTAGGGACAGTGTTCTTTTCTTGATATGCTTCATTTTTTCGTCTGTGAACATACAGCTGATGTGCCTTGGCAAAAACTTCGATTTTTGTCTCATCTGTCCACAGGACATTCTCCCAGAAGCTTTGTGGCTTGTCAACATGTAGTTTGGCATATTCCAGTCTTGCTTTTTTATGATTCGTTTTCAACAATGGTGTCCTCCTTGGTCGTCTCCCATGTAGTCCACTTTGGCTCAAACAACGACGGATGGTGCGATCTGACACTGATGTTCCTTGAGCATGAAGTTCACCTTGAATCTCTTTAGAAGTCTTTCTAGGCTCTTTTGTTACCATTCGGATTATCCGTCTCTTAGATTTGTCATCAATTTTCCTCCTGCGGCCACGTCCAGGGAGGTTGGCTACAGTCCCATGGATCTTAAACTTATGAATAATATGTGCAACTGTACTCACAGGAACATCTAGTTGCTTGGAGATGGTCTTATAGCCTTTACCTTTAACATGCTTGTCTATAATTTTCTTTCTGATCTCTTGAGACAGCTCTTTCCTTTGCTTCCTCTGGTCCATGTCGAGTGTGGTACACACCATATCACCAAACAACACAGTGATTACCTGGAGCCATATATATAGGCCCAATGGCTGATTACAAGGTTGTAGACACCTGTGATGCTAATTAGTGGACACACCTTGAATTAACATGTCCCTTTGGTCACATTATGTTCTGTGTTTTCTAGGGGTACCATCATTTTTGTCCATGCCTGTTTCATGAGTTTATTTTTTTACATAATTCTGTTGAAGCATGGTTGAAAAACAATGTCTGACTTTCATTGGTTAACATTTATAGAATTTTAATTTATTATTACTTTTGTCAGATTAAAGTTATTTCTGTGACCATTGTGACTTTTTCTTTCATTGACCAAAGGGTACCAACAATTTTGTCCACGTCTGTAATTAACATTAAATTACATTTAACATGTCACATAACATTCATTTTAACAGTATTTGTTAAATGTCAATTTAATGTTTGCGTCATCTGTACAAACATAAGTAAATTAAACTAAATAAACTAGAGGGCCCAAACATACTTTTTATTGCAAAAGCATACCTAACTAACCACATCAGAAAACCTAAAAGGGGTTACCTGAGGATTAATATTGAAGACCCATCCCCTTTGAATTAAAACCCAAATTACAGTGATACAATGAGGTCAAGCTTTTATTCTTTTCTGATAATTGTTACCTTAGGGTAAACCACAAGCCCTTCAGAGACATTCTGCAGAGTGCTGAGTATGATATCTGCAGTTAGAAAAGCTTCTGCCAAGCAAATCCGCCTGAGGAAGAAACACATACAGAAAATGGTTAGAAACATGGCCCGCTGTCCTCCATTAGACATACTGTACAAGAAGTGATAGTGGCCACTCAGACATTATTAAAGTGTAGTTCCCAAACATGGTACCATAATCACTTCTAGTTCTCTGTATAAATACACTAAAATTATGCTGTAATGTCAAGCAAAGGATGGGGCAGATCATGACAATACGGCCATGTTCACACTTGGCGGATTATCGGTAACCCCTTCTACCCCAAGCTAGTTTTCGCCCTTCTGCCCAGACAATTTTTTGCAAATCTGACATGTCACTTTATGTGGTAATAGCTTTGGAACACTTACTTATCCAAGCCATTCTGAGTTTTCTCGTGACACATTGTACTTCACGATTCATACATTTGAGTCAATATATTTCACCTTTATTTATGAAAAAATCTTTACAAAATAAATCTCAAATTCTCTGCTTTTAAAACAAAGTAATACCTCAGAAAATATTACCGTATTTTTTGCCCTATAAGACGCACCTAGGTTTTTGGGGAGGAAAATAATAAAGAATTTTTTTTTTAACCAAAAGATGTGCTTTTGGTGGGTTTGGAACTAATGGTGGTCTGTGGATGGCACTATTACTGGGGATCTGTGGATGTCGGACACTGTTATGGGGGGAGATCTGTGCATGACGGACATTGTTATGGGGGGGGGGGAGATCTGTGCATGACGGACATTGTTATGGGGGGGGGGGGATCTGTGCATGACAGACACTGTTATGGGGGGGGGGGGATCTGTGCATGACTGACACTTATGGGGGGGGGGGGATCTGTGCATTACGGACACTGTTATGAGGGGGGGAATCTGTGGATGACGGACACTGTTATGGGGAGGGGGGAATCTGTGGATGACGGACCGCTTATGGGGGGGGGGGGAATCTGTGGATGACGGACCACTTATGGGGGGGGGGGGGGAATCTGTGGGTGGCACTGATATATATGTGCCATCCACAGACCCCCCACCCCATAACAGTGCCATCCACGGATGTTCCCCATAAAACTCATCCACAGATTATCTCCCCCTTCCCGCCGCTCCAGTATACAAATATAAAATGTCTTATTCAATTAAAAGTGATTAAAACATGCCCCCCCCCCCCACTCCTAATATTACCGTACATCCTAACACCTTCTGTGGAACGCAGGCAGGCTGGTCGGCCGGCGCGTCACTCACTAACGTCACTTGCCTGCGCCGCCTGCTTTCATAAAGTAGGAATTCTACAGAAGGTGTTAGGATGTACAGTAATATTAGGAGTAGGGCGGCATGTGTAATCACTTTTAATTGAATAAAACATTTTATATTTGAATAGTGCAGCACTGGAGCGGCTGGGGCTATAGTACAGCGACTGCACTACACCGCCCCGCCGCTATTGCCGGACCCCAGCTCCTTCTCCCTGTCCCTCCCCGCTCGCACATCGCAGCCTGCGATGTAAAACTGTCAGCATTCGCCCCATAAGACGCAGGGGCATTTCCTCCCTATTTTGGGGGGAGAAAAAGTGCGTCTTATGGGGCAAAAAATACGGCACTTAACATTCCTCATAGGTCTAATTTATGTTGGCATAATTTTGTAAAGGTCATCAAATTCTTTTAGGACGTTAGAAAGCTTAAAATTTTAAAAGCAAACCCACTTTTCAAAAGGACCAGTTCAGGTCTGAAGTCACTTTGTGGAGCTTACATAGTGGAAACCCACCATATGACCCCATTGTAAAAACTAAACCCTCAAGTTACTCAAAACTGATTTTACAAACCTTGTTAACATTTTAGGTGTTCCACAAGAATTAAAGGAAAATGGACATAAAATATCTATATCTAATTTTTTGGGCAGATTTTCCATTTTAATAAAATTTTTCTTTAACACATCGGGGGTTAACAGGCAAACAAAACTTAATAGTTATTACCCTGATTCTGTGGTTTACAGAAACACCTAACATGTGGTCGTAAACTGATGTAAGGGCACACGGCAGGGCCCCGATTTTTTAATAATTCATTATTACACTTTATGGGGCAAGGTGACCAAATTTTTTTTTATGGTTTTGGCACAGTTTTTAATCATTTATTCCTACAGCGTTCATCTGAGAAGTTAAGTCGTGTGACATTTTTATAGAGCAGATCGTTATGGACGTGGCAATTCCTAATATGTATACTTTTTCTTAATTAAGTTTTACACAATAATAGCATTTAATAAAAGCATAGTTTGAGAGCCATAGCTTTTATTTTTATTTTTTTAAACCGATTGTCTTAGGTAGGGTCTCATTTTTTGTGGGAAAAGGGGACGGTTTGATTGGTACATTTTTGGAGGGCATATGCCTCTTTGATCGCTTGGTGTTAGGTGACAAATGGCTTTTTTGGCACTGTTCTTATTTTTTTTTTTATATGGTGTTCATCTGAGGGGTTAGGTCATGTGATCTTTTTATATAGCAGGTTGTTACGGACGCGGCAATACCTAAAATCATGTTTTAGTGTCTCCATGTTCTGAGAGCTATAGTTTTCTTTTTTTGAGTGATTTTCTTATGTAGGGGCTAATTTTTTGCGGGATGAGGTGACTGTTTTATTGGTACCATTTTGTGGGACATATACACCTTTTTGATCGCTTGGTGTTGCGCTTTTTATTATGTAAGGTGCCAAAAATGGCTTGGACACAGTTTTTTTTTCCTTATGATGTTTATCAGACAGGGTGGATCATGTGATTTATTTATAAAGCCGGTGTCGTTACGGACGCGGTGATACCCAATGTGTGTGTTTTACTTTTTTTCCTTCAATTTTTTTGTTTTTTTTTTAAACTTTATTTCTGTCCCACTGTGGGATTTCAACTTTTGAGGGTCTGATCCCCTCTGCAATGCATTACAATACATCTGTATTGTAATGCATTGCCTGTTAGTGTATTACTCAATGTAATACACTAACAGGTTGCTTAGGTGATGAGCCTGGGGCTGGATCTCCTCCGCCCCCGTAGAAGGCAGGTCCCGATCACGTGCAAGGCATTGGGCAGCCTCTGCAAGGCACCTGGCTGCCTTCTCACCTCGCCTGGCTCCAGAAGGTGTTAATCCGCCAGCATCGGGTTTTACAGTGATGCCGGCGCATACAGCAGGGGCCCGGCTATCAGGGACTGCCGGGCCCCTGCAGAGATCGGGCGCGTAACCCTCCGGTGCCTGCCAGATCACAATGACGTAATAGTACATCAAAATGCGGCAAGTCACATTTGCCGCCATGACGTACTATTACGTCATATGTCGAGAAGGGGTTAAGGGCATCTGATTGACTTTAGAAGAAGTCAGGGCCGGTCACTGCAAGGTTTTCACTGCCTGGCCCTGTCAAAGTGCAGAGGGCACAGCAGCTGCAGAGAGCTGAAGCTCTAGGAGTATCGCCAACGCCCCCATTACTCCTTGAGGCTCATTTGCATATATTAAAACTTAATTTTTCTCCGCAATGCAACATGGGACCAACACAGATGTTTTCAGCTGCCAAGTGCACATGCAACAGGTCTTTGGTATAAATCTGCTGCATGCCCTTTAAATCTGCAACAAAAAGTTCAGTGCAATCAGAATAAATAAGGAAGATTTTTCAAGACTAGAATTCCCGTACGTCTTGAACTCCCTGCACTGTAGTAAGATGCACATTTATTAGGGGGGAGGGAAATCCATATTCTCAGCATCTGACACAAACTTTTTAACATTTTACTTACCAATGACAGTCAATACTAAATTGAGTGCACATCACAACTAGCATAGCAATTCAATGATCCTGAATGGCATCCTGCTGATGTAGCTTTCAGCTCTTTGCAGACTTAAAGGGAATGTTGAACATATTTTTAACCTTTTCACTACCAAATGGGGTGGAATTGGAAAACAAAAACGCAATTCCTCCACCGCTTTATGGGTTTTGTTCTTACAGTGTTACATTTGCAGCAAAACTGACCATGTCCTTCATTCTCTGGGTCAGTATGAATACAACGATACCTTGTATGTATAGGTTTTTTTATGTCTAAATGGTGTAAAAATAAATGTTAACTTTGATTAAAAATAAACTTTTTTTTACATCTTCATATTCTGAACCCCATAACTTTTTTTTAACGCATCTCTACTGGGCTGTTTAGCTCATATTTTGTGGGACAATCCGTAGTTTTATTGATACAATTTTGGAGTGTGCGTGACTTTTTGATCACATTTTATAAATTTTTTGTTTTGGAGTGTGCGTGACTTTTTGATCAAATTTTTTGAATTATAAAAAAAAAAAAAAAAAAAGCTAATCATCCATTTTGACCCTTTTTTCCGTTACGCCATTCGGCGTATTGCAAATGTTTAAAAATATTTTAATAGCATGGGCATTCTCGGTGATACCCATGATGTTTATATTTATTGTTACCTGTATTTATTTTTTAATTATACGGAAAGGGGGCCGATTTAAACTTACGGTATATATTTTTTTCCTTTTTTTAAAAAAAATTTGTGATAATTTATATGATCATATATGAGCTTAAAAATTGTTTTTAAATTTTTCATTTTGTACTATGAGGGATTTTTTTAATAGGGTTTGGACTGAAAATTGCTAATTTCTTATCCTGGCCTGCCATCTGGTGGCCAAAATAAGAATTGCAGCATGAACACCATCAGCCTCATCAGTGAGACTCAGTGTTCAATGCAACTACCGGTGCCCTCATTAGCTGCATGGTGTGTTGGTAGGAAGCTTCCGAGTTTTGCCGTGATGTCACTTGATCGTGGCATCTAAAGCCTTTAATTATTGCGCTCGACATTAGTGGGTCACGACACTGCCCGCTGCACAAGCGAGCGGGTGCCATGTTCCCTCATCGCTCCAGCGCTGTAGAGAAAGGGTTAAATAGTTTTTGGCAGTTATATTTAATTTTCCATGTCAATATTTATATTTAGACAAAAAACAAAATCCTGCAGTTTTCACACTGACCACTAAGACTAATAATAGGCGCCACTTCTTAGTCTACAAAGATAACTTTACTGCAGTTATCTGTCATTCTAATTCTGCCTCTAAAGCCATCACCTCTGTGTATAGATAAGATCCACCATTCACAATAGGTGATATCACAGCTTATCAGCTCCCTTCTGACCTCTGCACAGGGCACACAGTATGCCTAGAAAACTCTCCCATAGAAGGCAATGAGGTGCTCCCTTGACCATTGTGTCTATGGTCCATGTGGCTGCTGTTAAGCAATTTTCTTAGTGCTTTCTAAACGCTGTTAAGAACTCGGGCAAGATTGCAGCCCCCATAATTATGTTCAGGAAATATCATCTTTGGTGACAAATTTCCTTTAAGTAGAGGAAGATGTGTGCTTCATTTTAAACAGATATTCCATAGAGATCACAAAGGATTATAATACCTATTGGCGCTGTCATCCAGAGTACGCTCAAACCACTGTACAGAAGCCGTCTGCAGCGGGTTCATAATAAGTGTCATGAGATGACGGGCCAGGCTGCAGCAACGCTCGGAGCGCATGGGATTTCTCTTGTAGGGCATCGCACTAGATCCTGGAAAAATAAGATGAGGATAATTGTGTAAAATTACATTCTGGGGGCCACTACAGCTGCATGCAGATATTACCTGAGCACCATTCACAAATCCCAAATACTGTACTAACACTATTGTCAGGAGTAGCCTGCTGCCTGGGCTGCTCCGTCCTTGAGACCATGTCCGTATCAGGGCGACTAGCTCCCTCTTAACTACTGGAGTCCGGAACACTTGCTCAGTCAGTGGCAGGAAGCGGCAAGACACTGCAAGATCACCAATTAGTGCCTTCAAGAAGGTGGGTCCCTGGGGAAAGTGGCTACTCGCTGGTCTGCTTCTGTGCTTAGAAGTCATCTCAGCCACCCCATGTGTCTACAATAATAAACTGGGTAGTTTTGTTTAAAAAAAAATAATAATCCAAGTTTTTTTCTACATCAACGCATAGGCTGGGTTGAGATGCTGTAGGCCCTCCGTACTTGTGCAGGCCCGTCTTCCATCAATCTGAACCCCCCTACAACATGGGCCAAATTTAGTTTTTTTTTTTTCAGGGCCACTTTAAAGTTCCTCGTCTGCCCCAGGGAGGGGGCCGACAGAGGGATTCACGCGTTTCCCCAGTGGGCCAGTGTGAGCCTGATAAGTGTAATAAACATGAACCTGCGAGAGGGAATCTCGAGTGGTCATGTCTAGATGATGAATAGAATTATTCCATTCTTCTTTCTGCAGCTTCTGTGTTTCACTATACATAGCAGGCGCAAAATCTGTCAGACTGCTTATTCTCTAGCTTCTCCCTTTCCTCTCCTGAACGCTATTCTGAAATAATTTGTGACCCAGTCGAAATTCAAAAGTCCATTGCTTTTTACTTTCAGGGCACTCCTGCTTGTACACCTGAAATTTCAGAGCCTATATGACAGGTAATTCATAGGAGAACTCACCAATTTGCTCCTTCTCAAATGGCTCCTCAAGTTCCTTCAAGTTGGCTAACAAACGAATATCAGTACATATCTGTGGAAGAGATAAAACTCTTTTATATGGAAGCACACCACACCATTAACACCTTCCATTCTGGCTTCATATATCTGCACAGCAGTTTACATTGTAGAGAGCATTTGTTAGATGTGGCAACACTAGAGATGGGATAAGCGGGTGTCAGGCAGCTCTGGCTCTGCTGATCCCCCAGGAAACAAGAGGCCAGGAACGTTAGGAGCCAGCAGACATAAGGGAGATCTTGCACAAATTAATGGACTCTACCCATATTTCTACAGTGTGCATGACCAACTTTAAAGAGGTTGTGCTCTTACTTTTTTTTTTAACCAAAAGTTTAGAATGTTCGAAAATAATCTGAATGATACCCACTTTACCACCCCACTCCACAGTCCAATGCTGTGTTCAGACATCTGCAGGATCCAGCAGTAATTTAAAGGGGGTTGTCCAGACACTTCGTCCCAAGCTCTACCCTGGGCAAACTGATCTGCCACTCCTGCACGTCACCGCAACCTCAGCAGGTCCATGCCATGCCTGCACACGTCATCATTGAGGCTACTGACTGGCATGCAGTGATGACATGTCGAGAGTCATACTTCCAGACAAGTTCAAACTGTAAGCCGCGGGACACGGGTGCACCACAGGAACCAGGAAGACCAGAGCAGGAGTGTGTTTTTTTTGGTGGGGGGGGTTCAGCGCTTGGACCACCCTTTGAACACCTATAGATTTTCTGATTACAGTATGTACAAGAAAGGCAATTCTGGGGAAATTAAAGGGGTTGTCTCACTTCAGTAAATAACATTTATCATGTGGTCGTGCTTGCACACTATAGGAAAAATCTCAGGCCTACGCGCACTCCAGCTTTATCCCACAGTTTGCAAGAACGACCACCACTGCTGAATTGCAGGGTGGTCGCAACCCCTGGATATGAGCAGTGTATGATGTGAAAAAATGAATCCAGCCAACGAAGGAAGCAATATGGACAATCACAATACATTAGTAAGTGCCTTGTATTAACTTTGTCTACATGATAAATGCCATTTGCTGAAGTGAGACATCCCCTTAAAGTTTCTCTTTGAGCAGACCACCAAGGTGGCGTAAGGAGCCTTATAGGCAGGCAATGCTCCCTGGGAAAAGGAAACGTAAGTAAGCGTATTACTTTATTCAGGAGGACAAAAGCTGGCTCTCTAGTGCCACCTATTGGATGGCTACGCTATAAGTCATTGTCTGATACTTTAAACAGGACTTGGTACAATAACTTGAGCTATAAGCCAAAGCCTGGAAAAAGCCCCCGTCTGTAGAGGCTCTGCCCCTCCTCTAGTCCCATGCCAAAGGCCTCTCAAACATCCAAGCCAATACCCTGCTTTGCATAAATGGGGGACAAAAT
Organism: Bufo gargarizans; assembly: GCF_014858855.1. Lineage (NCBI taxonomy): Eukaryota > Metazoa > Chordata > Amphibia > Anura > Bufonidae > Bufo > Bufo gargarizans. The sequence continues at coordinate 14,453,710 of NC_058086.1, read as the reverse complement.
CCCTGAAGTAACCCTCTGCAGATGGGAGTCTGTCTTATGAAAAAGATTCTGGCTTTGACTAATACTGTATCTCAAGCCATTGTTTTAAAGCCTGTTTAAAAACGACCAGACAATGACTTATAGGGGAGCCATCCAATAGGTGGCACTAGAGAGCCAACTTTGGTATCTCCGTTATGTAGATTGTATCTATATAGTAACTGCATGCAATGGGCGACAGGGGCATGCAGGACACATCCATCTCCTGGTCCGCCTGTCACAACCTCTCCCCTACACCAGGGCCAGCTGACTGCTGCACTCCAGCCAGTGCCAACCGATCTTCCACATGGCAGCCTGCCCCTGCCCACTGCTGTACATCACAGGCGGAGCTCCGGGAGTTGAAGGGACTGCGCCAAAGCCCTCATTTTCTGTAGAACAGAAAACGTACACTGCCACAGCACATTGCTTTACAGAGGCTACCCATAGCCAGTGCACACATCATTGCCCCAGGGAGGCCGGCATTATTGGGGCGAGACCTTAACCCATTCTCTTGTCTGCCTGGCCTCCAGCTCTAAATCATGTGAAGTCCAGCAGCTTCCCCACACACTTTCCACGCTAGGTCCACTGCTGTTTGGGGTTGACAGTAAATGGCACAAAACTAACCAAGCCAGGAAAAGCTCACAAGCCCAGCGACCTGTGCCTCCCTGGTCTAGGGCATTTCGCATGCATAGGCTATATACCAGTGTTGGCGAACCTATGGCACAGGTGCCAGAGGCAGCACTCGGAGCCCTCTCTGTGGGCACCCGCACCCTGGAAAAAGTCTATGGCACACTAATAAGACTTAGATTTTTCCTGCCCTTCATCAGCGCAGGGCTCGCTATGAACAGCACAGGCAGCGCACTGAGTGTAGCAGGCTATTATAGTTGTCACATGACAGACAAACCATGTCTGATGGACCCCATTGACTATAATGGAGTCTGTCATTTTTCCATAAAGTGGCCTTGATTTTACTAGACAAAAATTGTGACATTTTTGGGAGGTTCCTCTGACAGAGCCTTCAACACAGATTTGAATATGCCTTCACTTTGCAGAAATCCAATGTCTCCTGAACAACTTGTGCTGGGGCTCTCAATCCACCAGACATTTCCATATGCTAACGAGGCTCAAGCCCTTAACCCCTTCACTTCCTTAGACCACCTTTTCTGCAGAACCCCCCCCTCGTTTGGCCAGACTAGTGATGTGAATCATACGTACCTAATCCCTGCTGCTGTGTTGTGGCTACATTGCTCCCATTGGGTCTTTCTGTGTCAACAACCGGTCACATGGCTGCTGCAGCTAATAACGGACTGCAGTGGTGACAAGTCACTAGATGCGGCGGCAACGTGACCTAGACTAAAGACCTGCAGCGCCCAAGGTGGAGCAATGGAGACAAAACACAGCGGCAGGGTTTAGGCATGTACGATTCCCATCGCGGGTCTAAAGGCAACATCTCTGGGGTGAACAACCTCTTTGAATAGTTTTCTCCTATTTTTGTTGTCTAAACGTGAGTTGCATCCTATAGTCCAAAAAATATGGCAATACAGGGCAGTTTCTTTTTTCTCCTCTGACCAAAATTAGAAGTAAACCCCCAAACAAGGGCAAGATGAAAATGATAAAGAAAGGACTATTCCTACAGATACAAATGTGGTTTGGGATAAAATCTATAAAAAAGTGAGTGACGTGAACAAAACCTAGTGGTCGTCATAATTTTACCTAACCTGTTTTATGCCAATTTTGAATTATTTCATGTGTTCTCCATTAATAAGGCTTCATGTAGACCTGCTGTTAGAGCTATACCTGTCACACTGCACACCTCCCAGCAGAACTCAGCTTTAGGGCTCATACACACGACTGCATGCCCTCCGAGACATACAGTGCGTGAGCGAGCCATATGACCCGGAGCGGCATACATCGCGCGCACAGCATCATAGGTTACTATGATGCTGTGCTCATCAGGCCGCCCGCGGGACTATTGTCCCACACTTATGATATCACATGAGTTCACAATAGTCCCGCGGGCGGCCCGATGCGCACAGCATCATAGTAACCAATGATGCTGTGCGCTCCCATGCGCACGATGTATGCCGCTCCGGGACATATAACCCTCTCACGGACCGCATGTCTCGGAGGGCATACGGTCGTGTGCATGGGCCCTTAGGATGATTTATACGAGTGCATTACTGTACAGAAGCGGCGACACGAAAAGCACGCGTCATAGCAACCAATGCACTATGCAGGATGCCAAGTCCAGTATCTCACGGACCGTGTGAATTCATCCTCAAGCCTTATCCACATGGCCGGTCCGTGCATTGGGAACCGCAATTTGCGGTTCCCAAAGCATGGGCAACATTCGTGCCGCGGCCGGGACGGACCGAGACCCATTCAACTTGTCTGAACGGGTCCGTGATCCGTCCGCAACGTAAAAAAAAACCCCCAAAAAAAACCCCACTTTTTTTTTGCGTTGTGGGGAACGGACAGAAACACCATGGAAGCACTACGGAGGGCTTCCGATCCGCATCTCCTGAATTGCGGACCCATTGAAGTGAACGGGTCCGCATCCGTGATGCGGGGTGCACACAGCCGATGCCCGTGTATTGCGGACCCGCAATACTGCAACGGCCGTGTGCATGAGACCTTAGGAATATACCAAATCATTAAAATATGGTATACCAAGATTCATACCCACCTTGTGGACTGTGGCTCCTAAGCTGGCCAGGACAGACAATACTTCTACATCCACTTTACGACTATAGGTTTGTCCAGTAACTATATATGCCCTAAAAAAATAAATTAAAAAAAGAGATTGTGACACCTCTTTATACAGTCCGGTTTATTTAGACTTCCCTGTGCCATATTCTCATTTCATTCTACTCAAACATCAGATTTAAAAAAATGCATCAGATAGTTAGTTACTTCCGACCAACCAGAAAAATTGTCTGTACTCTGGACCCATGGAGGGAATCAGAGGTCTAACAACATATGGCAGGGCTTAGGTGTTGTCCAGGATTTTGATGACCCGTCCTCAGGCTGTTTCACACGAGTGAGTCCATGTGCGAGCGCGAGCCTTTGTTCTGGACTTACATGAGCGCAGGGCATTATACTGATTTATAATGCTATGTGCCTCTGCTTGACCTTACCGATAGTGACATAAAGCCGTCAGTGTGATCCTGTAGTAGTAAGGTCAAGCAGAGGCACATAGCTTTATATATTCTGATAATGCCCTGCGCTCCTGCAAGGCCAGAACAGAGGATCACGCTCACATACAGAGCGCGATTCCCACAATGGACTCACTTGTGTGAAACAGCCCTAAACGTCAAGCCCAAAAAATACAATCCTAGTGTTGGCAGCATCCTCAACATCACTTTGTTTTTAAAGAGGTTCTCTGGGAATTTATAAAATAAAATTACTGAGAATACTTAAATATTACTTTACTACAAATGTATTCTTAAAATACAGTTAAATAGTTATAATAGCTCGTTTTGTCTGGGGAGCAATCAGGGGAAATAAAATGGCTGACGTCCACACACAAAACCTGTCCTAATCACACAGCATTTACTTCACAACACTGAGCTAAAGAACTGCCTCACCCTCTCTGCTCATCAGGGATTGTGATCTGAATACAGTTTATTTCTACAGAGATTCAGCTGAAAATCTTATTAGAGGTCATGAGGAGACATGAAGTACATAGAGGAGGGTGGGGATGTGACTGATGAGCAGCAGCACTTGTATGTAGTCTTCACAGTCTGTCCACTGTACTTCATGTCTCCTTATGAATTCCACTCTCACAGAGATTCAAATGAAGATCCTATCATCTGTATTCAGGACTATAATCCCTGACAAGCAGAGAGGATGAGGCAGCGCTTTAGCTCAGTGTTCTGAAATCATTTGTCCTGCTGTGTGATTAAGACAGGTTTCGTGTGTACTAATAGGACGGCGACCATTTTATTTGCCCACATAAATGCTCCCCAAACAAAACAAGCCATTATAGCTAATAAATGGATTTTTGTACTTACCGTAAAACCTTTTTCTCGTTGGATGCATTAGGGGACACAGCACCATGGGTATATGCCCAGCTGTCACTAGGAGGCTGACACTAGTAAAGCATTGGCTCCACCCTCTGCTCAGACACTAAACTAACCAGCTGGTCCAAAAGTAGTAGGAGCATCAAAAAAAAAAAAAAAAAAAACGCGAACAGTGAAGCCAGCATGTCCTAAACCAGAAAAAGGACCATTATCAAAGGGTCCCAGGAAATCCAGAAAACCTGAACGAAGGGAAAAACAAAACAACAAGGGTGGGATTTGTGTCCCCCAATGCATCCAACGAGAAAAGGATTTTTCGGTAAGTACAAAAATAAATTTTTCTCTTGAATGGCATTGAGGGACACAGCACCATGGGATGTCCCAAAGCAGTCCCCGAGGGTGGGAAAAAAAAAAAATAGCCATGCGAAGAACCTAGCGCACAGTCGCTTGCAGAAACTTGGCAGCCTTGCAGACCTGGGAAGCAGAGGCTAAATGCCGGACAGCCCATGATGCCCCAACCGCCCTAGTGGAGTGAGCGGTCAACCGGAAGGGGAGCTCACGACCCTTCGCTACATAGGCTTCCTTAATGGCCGACCTAATCCAACGGGAGATGGTAGCTTTGGAGGCTTGTAAACCCTTACATGAGCCCTCAGGGACAACAAAAAGAGTCAGATCGATGGAAAGACTCCGTTAGCTGAAGAAGTGCCCAAACCACATCCAGACGGTGGAGAGACCGCTCTCTGGGATGAGAGGGGTTGGGACAAAAAGAAGGTAGAACAAGCTCCTCATTAATATAGAAGTGAGAACGCCGGACCTTCTACGGTTTACCCGATTGGCGGTGTGGCTCCCGCCTCAGGCGATTGGACAAGTTCAGGCTCCACCAACCGTTTACTACTTCCAATTTGCCCTCATTGTGGTTGCACCCAATTTGGTGCAACCCCCAAAAGGTGAGCAAACCTTTTTTTCTATCAATTTTGGCTTTTATGTTCACTTGACATACTACCCTATGAGCGCCTCTCTCTCCTTAATTGTCCTGGAATTGTCCTCATTAATGTGGAAGGAAGAAACCACCTTGGGAAGAAAGGAGGGAACTGGGCGCAAGACAACCTTGTCCTGGTGAAAAACCAAAAAGGGGTACCGACACGAGAGATCACCTGCCAACGGAGGGGAAGGAAGTATTTGCCGAGGGAGATTGTTAGCGGGTTCAGACACCAGCGCAAGTCCCGGCGGACCTGAGGGGACAGATGGATCGGGCAACTGAGGCCTGACGGGGACTTGTACCGGGCAAGAATTGAGAGCGGAACGACTCGGGTGTGGAATTGGGAATAAAGAAATGCCTCGAAGGCGGCAACCATCCGGCCCAGAACACGCATGTACGTCCTGATGGGCAGAGGAGACTGCTGGCGAAGGCAAGACACCCCTGACTGGAGAGCCACCACCTTGTTCTGAGGGTGGAACACTCAGCCAAGGCGAGTGTCAAGGACCATGCCTAAGAATTCCATCCTCTGACTGGGAACCAGCCAGCCGAACTGGGACAACACGTACAGGTTGTCCTCCCAGGACGGAGCCTTCACAAGAAGATCGTCCAGGTAGGGTATTATGGCAACTCGCCTGGCACGGAGAAGTGCGACCAGAGGAGCCAACACCTTGATAAAGACCCTTGGGGCAAACTCCAGGCTGAAGGGCAACGCCACGAACTAAAAATGCAGAGAACCTACCGCGAAGCGAAGGTACCTCTGATGAGACCGAGCTATGGGGACATGCAGATAGGAGTCTCGGATGTCGATGGACGACAGAAACTCGCTCACCTCGAGAGAAGCAGTCACTGACCTGAGGGACTCCATAGGAAAGTGGCGGACTCGGACAAAATAATTGAACACCTTCAGATCCAAAATGGCGATAAGAGCACTGTCCTTCTTGGGAACCGTGAAGAGGTTCGAGTAAAACCCCTGAAAACGTTCCAAGGTCGGAACAGGAACAATCACCCCGTCAGCGTGAAGGGAATGAATGGCCTGAAAAAAAAACGTCCGCCTGGTCAGGGGACCTGGGCGGCGACGACTGGAAGAACCAACCTCTGGGAAGGGCAGAGAATTCTATTTTGTACCCGGAGGAAACTATGTCCAGAACCCAGCGTCGTCCACGGTTGCGCTCCATTGATCCTGAAAAGAGAGCAAACGACCCTTGGCCAGGAGTGCGTCCAGATGTGCATGGTTAGGGAAACCAAAGCGGTGCGCCTGGAACAGCAGAATGATATGGATTCCTGAGCCGAGGAGGAGGGGGGTCTTCCTGCACGTGGAGAGCATCCCTAACAGCCTTGATGAGATTCTGCATGGCCGCAGACAGGGCAGTGCTCTGCTCTGATCTGGAATTAGAGTCAGAGGAGTCCTCTGAGGCAGCAGAAGGTGCTGCAGGGGGGGATAAGTCGCCAGCCTCCGACTTGTCCTGGGAATGACCCGAGGAAGAGCAGGACATGGTTATGACAACCCAAGGTCTTTTGCGGGACCTGGTGTCAGAACGTGAGTGTGCCCCGTCCGCGCAGAAGTCCCTGGTAGGGGCAGAGGCGGCTGCAATTTGGGCAGGCAAGCGGTCCAGCGACTCAACCATTGTTTGGGAGAGTCGGGCCAGGTTCCCTACGGCTTGGGACAGTGAAGCCCATTCAGGAGGAACCGACACAGGGTGTCCTGAGAGGGTCTAGGGGCAAGGCAATGCGCACAAACAGGCTCAGGCTGACCGCAAGACAACTTTTTATTACAGCAGGCGCATGTATAATATGTGATGACACCACAGGGGGCTGGGAGTCTTCTCTGGAAGAGGACATGAGGGCTGAGTGAGAGCCTGGAAAAAAAGCACAGCAGCCAGCCACATGCTGTCCTACCGGACCCCATGTGCTGTGTCCCCGAAGAGGTGCTGCAGGAGATTGGAGAGCGTCCCTCAGGATTGCTGGCAAGATGGAGGTCCCAGAAGAAGACAAAGTCCGCCCCCAGGAAAAAGCCCACGCTAAACTGGGATAGGATAGGAAGGAGACCCCTCCCAGGAGCCGAGAGAAGCAGGGAGGGGGCCAAGAAAAAAGCCAGGGAAGCAAGGGGAGAGGACGAGAAGGATGCGGCCTAGACTAGGTAAAAGCCTTGATTAATGGAGAGGCCGGGAAAGGTGCGCCGTCGGCAAGACGGAACCGCGGGAGACCGTGGGCCCTCTGGAAGGAAAAGAACAGGTGAGGGGGACTCCTGAGGAGAAGCAACGCCCAGGGTGGCAAAAACAGGGGGAAACTGAGAACCAGGGGCCAGAAGACAGGGTAGGGAAGATGCGGCTCAGTCCCAGGCAAAAGCCAGGGGCTAAATTAAAGGAAGGCCAGGGAGAGGCATAGGTGGTCAGGGAAGAGAAAGATGGAGGCCCAGCTAACCAAGAGGGCTGGTGTGGGGGACTCCGGAGAGAGGTTAAAGTTTACAGTGCTGGGTGTCAGAATCCAGTAACTTCTGGATTGCAGGCAAACACTTTAACCTGGGGAGCCACAGGCCATGCGAGAAGCAAGGGGAAAACAAGGGGACCTCTCAGGCCCCCCCGACATGAGGTGCTCCCACCCCATGGGAAAAGAAGTTAACTAATCCTAGACCCATGGGACAGGGATGCAGGGAGAATACTCACTGTCCAACGTCTTCAGGCACCACAGGGTCACCCCTTCGGCAAGCTCGCACATGTGTGGGATTACCGCCATGCCACTGCGGATGCAGTAATGGGGGACTGGCTGACCGGTGAGGTACGGAGAGTACGCACCCGCAGGAGGTGCAACTAAAGTGGATAAGTGGATGCGCACGTGTGTAGTGCGCATGCGCAGGATTTCAAACAGGCTAAGGGATTACATCAGCGCGCTGGCTCTTGAATATATTATATTAGAGACGGCACTGGACTCAGGAAGGTGGCAGCTGGGCACCGGACCGAGGGGTTAGGCTGGGCACCAAGTTAAGAAAGGACATCCCCTTTGGCACCTTATGTAAGTCATTAGCTTATCACTAAAATCGATTTTATAAAGAAATAAATCAAGACTATTAGTTAATAAGGGCATAATTTAATACAGCTCAGGGAGACCTACAAGTAGCTATGTTTTACTGTAGGGGATAAAATGTGGTGACAGAATCCCTTTAAGTATTTTCAGTAATTTTATGAATTCCCAAAGAACCCCTTTAAGTCCAAAATTCTGTGCTGATTAAAGGGGTTCTCCGGGAATTAAGAAAATTAAGATACTTAAATATTTTATTATAAATATGTTCTCAAATCCCTTTCATTAGTTATAATGGCTTGTTTTGTCTGGGGAACAATCATCAGGGGACACAAAATGGCCTGCTGCTCATTAGCCACACCTCACCCTCCTCTCATGTCTCCTCATCTTCTCCATTCCCAGAGATTCACCTGTTATTCAGGATCATGATACCCGACAATCAGAGCAGAGAGGAGGAAGCACTATGGCTCATTGTGGCGAAGTAACGGACAGGTTTTGTGTGCACTATTAGGACGGCGGCCATTTTATTTCTTCTAATCATTGCTCCCTAGACAAAACAAGCAATTTTAACTAATAAAAGGCATTTGTGAATATATTTATTAAAAAATAATATTTAAGTATTTTAATTTTTTTAATTCCTGGAGAACCCCTTTAATGTCTTAATATACCTTCAAAGGTCATTTGAAACCCTAGAGGAAGGAAAATCAAGGACCTTACCTACCTTTTAAATCCTGCCATACTGGTCACCAGTCTGTCTAACTCTTCTACCTTAAAAAATAAAATAAATAATTAAATAAATAATAAATAACAATTCTGATTTCAATGCAGACAGAATGTCACCCTTCATGAATGATTTATTAATGGAAGTCAGTGTAAACAGTCTGAAAACAATGACTCACCTTTAGAGTAAGGGCAGAAGTTCTGCACACTGACCGAGACAAGGAAAGTCTCTCACACACAACAATCTCTTACCCGTTTGAACCTTTGATTTCACAGGGAATTTCCATATTAATGTTACTTCCAGTTTGGTTTCAAAGTACACATAGCATCATATTGGATAGGTGCCCAAAATATAACTATACCATTCTTGTGAAGATCCGTTCCTTTAAGGGTGCATTACATGAACGTGTGACAGCCATGCCAGTTTTGTGGACAACAAACCACGGATCCGCAAAACATGCACCCCACATCTCAATGGGGACCCAAGATGCAGCCAAAGATAGGACATGTCCTATCTTTTGCGGCGCAGTGGCACGGACCCAGAAGCCCCTCTGTGTGCTTATCCTGAGGAAAGCCTCTATTTATGCAAATACGGTTTTTGGTGCACCATTGGAGGGGCTCCATCATGACACTGTCCCTGAGATTTCAAAGCCTGTAGCAATGAGACAGGGGAAGCCAGGTGCACCCAAAGAAGCAGCCACGCCCATGGCGCACCTACAATTTGCATAAAAATAAAAGCATTTCTCTGAATTTGGGGGGACATGATTTTCATAAGAAAGGTATGGTTATGTGGGGACACCTATGCAACATGGCAGTATGCTTACTAACTGATTTTTGAGGAGACACTCCCTTTACGAAAAAGGGGGACAATAAACTGATCAAGATCTATATAAAATGCCTCAAAAATTCCCCCTGAGATTCATGAGGACGAGCGCCTTCTTCACAAGTACATGGCTTACGAGGAGGAACTGCATACAGATGTAGCACATACAGTTTCTGCCTTCAGCAGTACTCATTATCAGGATTCTTTTTCAGGCACCAAATTTTGACACCACATTTCATTTGAAGGGGATGAGCACCCTTCCCGGACATGTCCGATTCAGTAATTACTTGCATTTCCCATGGAATAATAATGCAGGGCTATCTTTTCTTAGAACTCTATGATGTCCTCCGTTATTCCTCCTGGATATGTATGAATAAACTGACAACTTGTTGTTACCATTTCCATCCAAGTGGTGTGTTCTTACAGTATGTGACACCCCCATAACTAGTAACAGCCAATCTTTTAATTTGTACTATGAATAACATAGGAACGGCACAATTCAAAGTTTCCTGAAAAAACAAGTATTGCTATCACACAAAGAAATCAATGTGCCAGGAGAGCCGACAGAAAGGGGACCCTTTCACCTCTCCCGACAAGTCTTTTTTAGTAACTGCTTGCACTGCCCATGTGGTAACAAACCTACAGTATACATTCTGATGACTCCATGTTGTGCCATTCCTCATTATTCCTACTAGAAGTTTTAGAATAAAGGTCCAGCTGTGTAATACCAGTGTGACCCTGCACAGTCTGATATTGTCCATATTATTGTCTCTTTTCGTATGTGACATTTCCACAGGGTAAAAAAAAAAAAAAAAGACTATACCTTGTCATGGTCTCCCTCAAATAGCTGCAAGAAGCTGGCCTGTGTTCCGGTTGTGCCCTTTACCCCGCGGAAGCGGAGTTCATTCCTGGCTCGCTCCAGATTGCGCAAATCCATGCACAGGTCTTGAAGCCACAGACAAGCACGTTTTCCTACAGTGGTCAGCTGGGCCGGTCTACAACAAGAACAAGCGAATTTCTACTCGGTGGTAATGATGAAAACTTCATAATAATCCTGAATGCTGGCACGTGTGCTTCCTGGGACAAGGAGAAGCAGACAGGTACAATTACCAGTTCTTTTAGCTTTTTCTATCACCAGAATATTGAGAGGACTCCTTTCGGTCTGTCGGGACTCCCAGGCATTCCAATGAGGGAACCCACCCCCTCCCATAGTCAGAGTGCACAGACCAGTCTCATCGGATCCGTCAGTGACGAAATGTTTATTAGCCATCACCCTCAAAAGTAACAAGGTCTGCTGAGAGTTAGGGTATATATATGCATAGGGTACATTCAGGGGCGGACTGGGAACATAATATGGCCCTGAAAAAAGAAAAAAGAAAAAAAAAAAAAAAAAAAAAAGTGGCCCCATATTGTAGGTGGGTCCAAATAGACAGCAGACAGGGCTAATATAAGTAGGCATTTAACTATCACCGTCCTGAGGATGGCAATGCAGTTGAATGCAGGAGGGCACTTTCTTCCACCAGCCAGGTACATAAGTACCAAATTCTCCTAGTATTAGTCAATGCTGACAGCATGAGATCGCTATGAACCTGGGCATCAGCCAACAGTGAAATTGAACTGCAACGTCTACAGCGAGTCCGCCCCTGGGTATATTTGGTGCAGAAAATTCTGCACCTGCCCCATACATCTGGAAAGGGCTTACAGAAATCCAGACAAGCCGCATAGCCAACCTCATTTAGATGTGAGGAATGGAGTTCACAGTTGCTGTAATTTCTGCAATGAATATGCTACATATGAACACAGACTAATGGAACATGCACATGGCAGTATAGTGTATGCAGATTTTCAGGCGGCTTAGGCTAAGTTTCCACAGGAAAATCTGCATGTGTTCCTTTTGGATTTTAAGGACTTTTTGCCGATTTCAAAATGCGCACCGCAGGTCAATTTTCCGTGTGGAAAATTTCTACAATGTGTACATGACATTTTAAAAACCTACTTCGCTGGTAATGTAATATGCAGAGGGTGTTCCACACAGAAAATCCATGCGCAATAAGCAGCAAGATCACACGAGCGGATGCAGTGCATGGAATCCACTGCGTGAAAGACAGACGAGCACCGTTCCGGACAGCAGGGACACGGAGCAGTAACATGATTGATAATGCTCCGTGCCTCTCTGTGATCTTTTTACTACAAAATCACAGTGAGATAAAGTCGTCACCTGTGATTTTGTAGTAAAAAGATCACAGAGAGGCACGGAGCATTATCAATCATGTTACTGCTCCGTGCTTCTGCTGTCCAGAGCGGGGTTTGGCACTCTTTCACGCAGCGGATTCCACGCACAGCATCCGCTCGTGTGAAAGAGCCCTTATATTTCTGCACCAATGATGAAATAGGATTTTATTTCCACCTATATAGTTTTAAATCGAAATAAGTATATCTGATGTGTAGCTTTTTTTTTATCCATCTTTTTTTTTTAACTTCTGCCTGGTGTGAACCTGGTGTAATTCCAGGCTCTGTGTGTAACCCTGGCCTAAAAGTATTTCACAGGATGCAACTGCAAAGATTATAGGAGTTATCATTTTGTAAGAGTGAGTGGGCACGAAGCTCAACTAAGGCTACACCAGAATGCATTCCGTTCCGATTTGTTGCATTCCCATGCAAGCAGCATGGTTTGGATTCAGCATCAAAAACCATGCAAGTCAATGGTACCGGATCCGTTTTTTTGGGAAATGGTATTTGATGCCGGATCCTGCATGTTCACTTTCGATATAATACAAACAGATCCATTCTGAATAGATGCAGTCGGTTGTATTATTCAAAAGGAAAGGAAAACGCAGATGTGAAAGTAGCCTAACACAAGGACACAAACACAGCGACTGTGCCATCGCTTACTGATAGTGGGTGAATCCTAAGGTTGGAAGATCAGCGTATTGTTCTGCAAAGTCAGCCAAGCGGCTTATGACCCGAGCAAGCTGAGAAGAAAAAAAGAAAAAAAACACACACATTACAATTTGTCGGGGAATATTATTATTATTATTATTATTATTACTATGCTTGTATGCTTGCTTTATTTTAGGTAACAGTTCTTACCTTTGGAAGCAGTAGATCAAGGCCATCACGCAGCACTATAAGGTCCTAGAAGTACGAGAAATATTGAGAGAGAAGCAAAAGAAGCCGTTACGGTGTGCTGCTATACCAGAGACTGCCGCTGACTATGTCTCCCCATCTGCACCTCACACTAAAAGCAGACGCACAGCTTCCATCTGTTTTGGCATTTAGGCCATCGGAACCAGTTACTAGTTTTCCATAGCATTTTGTTTTTCCATAACAAAAAGTTAATACTTACCGGCCCCCCATCGCTCCGTGGCTCCCTTTGCTAGACTTCTGGTCCCAGTCTGTAAATTTTTGCATGCACAGGACGACGACCACTGCAGCCAAAGACTGACCTTAGCAGCGACATGTCCCACAGTGGCATGGGCAGCTTGGTGATACATCACCGCTGAGGCCAGTCATTGGCTGCAGTGACACACAAACCTGTAAGTGCGGAAGTTTACATTCAGGGACTGGAAGTGCAGTGAAGAGAGCCAGAGCAGAGGGGCGCAGGAGAGTATGGGTTTCTCCACAGGTACCACTGGTTCAAGTTGTAGTCTTTATAACTTACAACAGTAGTCCTGGAATTTACTAAAAAGAACCTGCCACCTGAGGGCAGCACAGTGTAGTGACAGACCCTCATTCAGCGGGCTGTCACTTCTGTGATGGCAGTCAGGGAGCACCAGAGCTGCGAGGGAGAGGTGTCTGATGAGACTCGATGCCCAGTCCTCCTGACTGGCAGCTTTCCTATTGTGCATAGGAAGTAAACCTGACCATCATCATCAGGAGGCAGGGGAGAAGGCGGCAACGAGTCTCATGAGATGAATCTCTCTCGCAGCACTCGTGTCAGTATTCTAATAATACTGACTGGCAGCCCAGATATGACAGACCACTAAAATCAGTGGGTCTGTCACTGTACTGTGCTGCCCTTAGTAAAGACAACATAGTGAAGGTAACTGGTTCCCTTTAAAGGGGTTATTTAGGAAAAGTTATTGATGACCTATCCTCAGGATAGGTCATCCATATCACATCTGCGGGGGGGGGGTCTAAATCCCAGGAACCCGCCGATCTGCTCTGTGTACGTTGCGGCCTCTTCCTAGGTCAGTGATGTCACCGTACATCGCTCACAAGCCTAGTTGCAGCTCAGCCCCATTCAAGTCAACACCAAGCACAGCAGCTAGGAAAGCTGGCGGGAGCCCAAAGCTCACCAGAGCGCCGGTGAGCATAACAGCAACCTCGGCGGGGATGCCGGGACTTGGACCCCTGCCAATGTGATCATGGTCACCTATCCTGAGGATAGGTGATCATTATCTTGATAGCCCCTTTAATATTGTAACTTGACTAGTATACAGGAAACACTGGTCCAGCACATAACTAACAGAATAACGGGGCTGCTTGCTAGCGGCAGCTCTACGCTATCCCGTACACTGCCCCTCTGTAATAGTTTGCTATAAGTTACAGAAATTCCATCTTCTGAGATGAAGTCCCAAGAAAAAAAACTCACAGTATTGTCCCCTACATAACAGGAAGTGGCTCCCAGGTGAATGATGGGTGCTGCTCTGGGACAACAGTGTGCAAATGTATGCACGTGGGCCATGACATCATGCCGCAAGCGCTTCTCCTCCTCAGCTGCCATTTTGAAGTCTATGTTCTCCAAGTTGGCCTCCATCTCTTGGATCTGCTCCTCTGACACTGGTAGCCCCAGGCTCTGTATAAGCAGAAACAATGATTTATTCAGTACAAAAAAAATATTAATAGGCAAAGAGCAGATTATTAAAAACATTTTTTCCTTCCATTGGTAGCAGCGCCCCTACTATTTTTATTCACTGCTGGTAGCAGTGTCCACCTAGTCAATCAGCTGTCTTGGTCTGCAAGCTCCAGTTCGGAGCTGTGCATTAATCCAGTCTAGTGATACTTCTAATCTACTGCACATGCTCAGCTTCCTCTAATCTAATATTCCATTGTGAGAAAAAGTCTATAACCGTGTTCAAAAAAAATCTATCAGAAAGCTGATGAAAACAGGAAGTTCTGCATGTAAACATCCTGCCAGGATGCAGTGGTTCTGAGAACAGGGGAAAGAAAGTGCCGACATGAAAAACAGGTATGTAGGGCAAAAGTATGCAGTGTTTGCAGTACTCGGGTGTAGAGAAAAAAATAAAAAATAAAAAAGTCATTATGAAACCAGAGAACCCCTTTAAAATACACACATTTCTGGCTGCAAAGTAATTCTGTAATAGGGCTTTATATATTAGCATTTGGCTTCTGCAGCTTCTATGGATGCAGAACACTGATGAATGTCACTTGTGAACAGAGAGCCGGTCTACACGTTTCAAACTCTCCGGTTACTATTCATGACTCCATGTAAGACTCTGATCCGTGGAAGTATATTTGGGCACATGGAGGAAAGGTTCCTCCCCTAAATGGGGGGAGACAACTCAGGTGCCTAAGTAATCAAGCTGGATCAGAAGTCCACATGGTGACTGAAGCCTCTTAACATGTGATAAATTAAAACCATGATTTGAATAGTGAAAGTACATCAAACAAGAAAAAAACAAAAAAGAAAAAAACATATATGCATATTAACAATAAAAATCTGTTCAATATCGGAGAACTGATTTAAGCCATATGCCTATTCAGTAGTCCGATAGACTGTCATGTGTACAAAGCCTGATGTGAGGCAACCAAAAACTTCATGACA
This sequence comes from Bufo gargarizans, assembly GCF_014858855.1. Classification (NCBI taxonomy): domain Eukaryota; kingdom Metazoa; phylum Chordata; class Amphibia; order Anura; family Bufonidae; genus Bufo; species Bufo gargarizans. Next base: position 14,438,351 of record NC_058086.1, on the reverse strand, counting down.
TAAAACAGGGAAAAACAATTTTAATTTATCACAGGTTAAAGGGATTCTGTCACCAGTTTTTTAACCCCCTCCCAATAAAAATCTGGTTATGTTCAGGGAGCTTTACTGATTCCTAATGTGGTCTTCTAAATGTAATCTGTAGGGTCATTTTGCCTAAAAAACTATTACTAAGCTGTCATTCATAAAAATAAGGTGCCCAAGGGGATGTAAATGGATCCAAGCTGCCACCCGCACCCGCCGCCGTTCGTGCCCAGCTCCGCCTTTCCTGACCTCAGCGCCGCCTCATAATCCTGTGTGACGCCTCCGGCTCTCCCTCCCTCTGCCTGATGCGCCCGTGCGGACTTCTCCGTTCGGCTTCATGGAGCGAAGTGCGCATGCGCCGGCACTTCGCTCAACCTCCCGATGACCTGCACACTCGCTCCATGAAGCCGAACGGAGAAGTCCGCACGGGCGCATCAGGCAGAGGCCTGTGCGCACGTGCGAGATGTTAGCGCAGAAGGAGGGAGGGAGAGCCGGAGGCGTCACACAGGATAATGAGGCGGCGCTGAGGTCAGGAAAGGCGGAGCTGGGCACGAACGGCGGCGGGTGCGGGCGGCAGCTTGGATCCATTTACATCCCCTTGGGCACCTTATTTTTATGAATGACAGGTTAGTAATAGTGTTTTTTAGGCAAAATGACCCTACAGATTACATTTAGAAGACCACATTAGGAATCAGTAAAGCTCCCTGAACATAACCCCCTCCAGATAAAAATATGGTTAAAACTGGTGACAGAATCCCTTTAAGAGGCTTCAGTCACCATGTGGACTTCTGATCCAGCTTGATTACTTAGGCACCTGAGTTGTCTCCCCCATTTAGGGGTAATATGCAAAATAACCGTAGAGCCCCAGTTATGGGTCTTCAACACAGTGAAAGCCAGATATCACTCAAAGGATATAAAAACCAAGCAAAGGGGTGTCCCCATTACAGAGATCACCAAATCCACCATATAAAGAGGCCCCTGTGTCAAAATCCCGCTCTTTTACAAGCTTTAAAGGATGTGACGGGGAAGGCCTAAGCCAGTTATCCATCCACAGACAGCTGTTTCGGGGTGTTGCCCCTCAGTGTGAAGTAGGATTCTGGCTAACCAGGAGCAATGCCTTGGAGACTACTTAAACAAAACAATGGCTGATCTTAGGGAGACCAGCTACAGAAAAAACTGTGAAGCCTCATTTAAGAGTCTCAATGCAGAAACTTAAAGTGCAAAGCTCCCTGGGAAACAGTAATGTGCAAAATAACCATGGAGCCCGAGTTATGGGTCTCCTACACAGTGAAAGCCAGATATCCCTCAAGGGAAGGAAAACCAAGCAAAGGGGTGTCCCCAGTTATATAGATCACCAGATCCAACATATTAAGTGGCCCCTATGTCAAGATCCAGCTCGTTTAAAAGCCTTAAGGAGGTGACAGGGGAAGGCCTAAGCCAGTTATCCATCCACAGACAGCTGTTTCGGGGTATTGCCCCTCATAAGTGTGGAGTAGGATTCTGGCTAACCAGGAACAATGCCTTGGAGACTACTCAAACAAAATAGCTGATCTTAGGGAGACCAGCTACAGAAAACACTGTGAAGCCTCATCTAAGAGTCTCAATGCAGCAACTTAAAGTGCAAAGCTTCCTGGGAAACAGTAATGTGCAAAATAACTGTGGAGCCCCAGTTATGGGTCTTCAACACAGTGAAAGCCCATTTAGGGGAGGAACCTTTCCTCCAGGTGCATGTATGTATGTATATATATACACATATATACACACACACACGGTGGGCCATTTATATGGATACACCTTAATAAAATGGGAATGGTTGGTGATATTAACTTCCTGTTTGTGGCACATTAGTATATGTGAGGGGGAAAACTTTTCAAAATGGGTGGTGACCATAGCGGCCATTTTGAATTAAACTTTTGTTTTTTCAATAGGAAGAGGGTCATGTGACACATCAAACTTATTGGGAATGTCACAAGAAAAACAATGGTGTGCTTGGTTTTAACATAACTTTATTATTTCATGAGTTATTTACAAGTTTCTCTTTGTTTACAGCTATTGACATGTCGCCGAGGTTAACACGTGCGGAGCGGATAGAAATTGTGTTGATGTCTGGTGAACGCAGTAACCGGGTCATTGCAGATTTCAATGCACGACAGCCTACGAGACCACCCATCTCCCATGCTACAGTTAGCAAACTGCTTGCTAAGTTTCGTGAAACTGGTTCAGTGTTGGATTTGCCAAAATGTGGACGCATGAAATCTGTCACTAATGAAGAAACATCAGTGGCTGTCCTAGCTTCAGTCAGCAAGAGCTCACAGCGTAGCCCTCGCCGCATGTCACTGGAGAGTGGAATTAGTCGAACATCCCTTCGGCGGATATTAGCTACTCACAAATGGCACCTTTACACTTTAGCTACTGCAGCATCTCAACGAGGATGACCCAGATCGGCGCACTGAATTTGCAGAATGGGCAAAATAAAAATTGGAACAGGACCCTCAGTTTACGCAGAAGATTTTGTTCAGTGATGAGGCAAACTTTTATGTGAATAGTGAAGTTAAACAAAACCAGCGCTATTGGTCTAACACTAACCCACGTTGGATGGATCCCTCCAAGACTGTTGGAAATTGATTGTATGGTGTGGTGTGGTATATGGGGTACAAAGATAGTGGGGCCATTCTTCATCAATGGAAACCTCAAGGCCACTGGATATGCAAAATTGCTACATGATGATGTGTTTCCCTCTTTTTGCACTGAAGCTGGCACGATTCCTTGAGTTTTTCCAGCAAGATGGTGAACCACCACATTATGGGTGTCAGGTCCAAGCATTCCTAGATAAACAGTTTCCTGGAAAGTGGATTGGTCGTCGTGGGCCAGTTGAATGGCCCCCCCAAGGTCTCCCGATCTGACCCCCTTAGACTTATCTTTGGGGTCATCTGAAGGCAATTGTCTATGCTGTGAAGATATGAGATGTGCAGCACCTGAAACTACGGATACTGGAAGCCTGTGCTAGCATTTCTCCTGCGGTGTTGCCATCAGTGTGTGAAGAGTGGGAGAAGAGGGTTGCATTGACAATCCAACACAATGGGCAGCACATTGAACACATTTTATAAGTGGTCAGAAACTTGTAAATAACTCATTAAAGAATAAAGTTACGTTAAAACCAAGCACACCATTGTTTTTCTTGTGAAATTCCCAATAAGTTTGATGTGTCACATGACCCCCTTCCTACTAAAAAAAACAAAAGTTGGATTCAAAATGGCCGCCATGGTCACCACCCATCTTGAAAAGTTTCCCCCCCTCACATATACTAATGTGCCACAAACAGGAAGTTAATATCACCAACCATTCCCATTTTATTAAGGTGTATCCATATAAATGGCCCACCCTTGTACTTCCACGGATCAGAGTCTTACATGGAGTCATGAATAAGAACTGGAGAGTTCGAAATGCGTAGACTGCGAATTAGACTAATGGAGGTTGTATTACTGTACGAATAACTGATCACCGTAATAAAGGAACCGACGGCTCAAAATTGCTTTGGAGAACTGGATTGTTTTTTCCTCCTTTTTATTTTCTCCTGTCTCAAGAGGTCTGACCATGGATTCCTGTGCACCCAGAGACTAATCTATGCAGCAGGTGAACTGGTTTGCCTTACAAGTTCTCCGTCTCTAACCTCTCCTGTTCTCCTTATTAGGATCGAATACTAGTCAAACTATGAGGTTAATCAGCTAAGAAGATTGTACAGGAGAGGAAAGCGTGCAGAGTCTGGAGACAGAGCCTTACGCCTCTTTCAGACAAGCGTTGCGGGAAATGGTGCGGGAACATGTGCGATTATTCCGCGCAAGTGCAAAACATTGTAATGCATTTTGCATGTGCGTGAGAAAAATCGTCATGTTTGGTACCCAAACCCGAACTTCTGTGAATATACAGAATGCATAGTACAATAGCGCTGGAGGGGTTAATTTTTTTTTAAAATAATTAAACTCACCTTAATCCACTTGATCGCAAAGCCCGGCTTCTCTTCTGTGTTCTTTTTTGCTGTGTGCAGGAAAAGGACCTGTGGTGACGTGATGGCCCATGTGATGACCGGAGTGACATGATCCATCACCATGGTAAAAGATCATGTGACGGACCAGGTGATGACTGAAGTGACGTCACCATAGGTCCTTTTCCTGCAACAGCAAAAAAGAAGACAGAAGGGATGCAGGCTACGCGATCAAGTGGATTAAGGTGAGTTTAATTATTTTTTATTTGGTTTTAACCCCTCCAGCGCTATTGTACTGTGCATTCTGTATTCAGAATGCTATTATTTTCCCTTATAACCATGTTATAAGGGAAAATAATAATGATCGGGTCTCCATCCCGATAGTCTCCTAGCAACCGTGCGTGAAAATCGCACCGCATCCGCACTTGCTTGCAATTTTCACGCAACCCCATTCACGTCTATGAAATACGCAGAATATAGAGCTTGCTGCTATTTTAATGCAACACACAAGTGATGCGTGAAAATCACCGCTCGTGTGCACAGCCCCATAGAAATGAATAAGTCAGGATTCAGTGCGGGTGCAATGCGTTAAACTCACGCATCGCATCCGCTTAGGGCGATTTATCTCTTTGACACTTTACACTGAACTCTGCAGCTTGCTGTGTATTGTGATACAGAAAAGCTGCAAACACCAAATGGTGCAAAATATTGTATAAAACCAAACTGCAAAAAGGCTTTACAGCCAAATATGCATGCATTAAAGAAACAATATGCCCCTAAGGTGTACACAGCTTTTATAGCTCCCTGCTGACCTGCAAGAGGTACTCCAGGTGATAAATGGGGCATTGATAATTATGCTTTTTACACTCAAGGGAATGGCAATGCCTAGTTGTACATTTAGGCCTCATGCACATGACCGTTGTGTGCATCCGTGGCCGTTGTGCCGTTTTCCGTTTTTTTTCGCGGACCCATTGACTTTCAATGGGTCCGTGGAAAAATCGGAAACTGCACCGTTTTGCAGCCGAGGCCGTGATCCGTGTATCCTGTCCGTCAAAAAAATATGACCTGTCCTATTTTTTTGACGGACAACGGTTCACGGACCCATTCAAGTCAATGGGTCCGTGAAAGAACACGGATGCACACAAGATTGGCATCCGTGTCCGTGATCCGTGGCCGTAGGTTGCTTTCATACAGACGGATCCGAAGATCCGTCTGCATAAAAGCTTTTTCTGATCTAAGTTTTCACTTCGTGAAAACTCATTTCCGACAGTATATTCTAACACAGAAGCGTTCCCATGGTGATGGGGACGCTTCTAGTTAGAATACACTGCAAACTTTGTACAAGACTGCCCCCTGCTGCCTGGCAGCACCCGATCTCTTACAGGGGGATATGATAGCACAATTAACCCCTTCAGGTGCGGCACCTAAAGGGGTTAATTGTACTATCATATTCCCCTGTAAGAGATCAGGGCTGCCAGGCAGCAGGGGGCAGACCCCCCCCCCTCCCCAGTTTGAATATCGTTGGTGGCACAGTGTGCCAACCACCATCGGCCCCCCTCCCTCCCTCTATTGTATTAAATCGTTGGTGGCACAGTGTGCCAACCACCATCGGCCCCCCTCCCTCCCTCTATTGTATTAAATCATTGGTGGCACAGTGTGCCAACCACCATCGCCCCCCCCACCCCACCCCCTCCCTCTATAGCAGTAACATTGGTGGCAGTGTGCGGTCTCAACAGTAGAAGATTCAGACTTACCTGCTTGCTGCTGCGATGTCTGTGAACGGCCGGGAGCTCCTCCTACTGGTAAGTGACAGTTTTTAGCAATGCGCCGCACAGACCTTTCACTTACCAGTAGGAGGAGCTCCCTGGCCGGACACAGACATCGCAGCAGCAAGCCGGTAAGTATGAATCTTCTACTGTTGAGACCGCACACTGCCACCAATGTTACTGCTATAGAGGGAGGGGGGGGGCGATGGTGGTTGGCACACTGTGCCACCAACGATTTAATACAATAGAGGGAGGGAGGGGGGGCCGATGGTGGTTGGCACACTGTGCCACCAACGATATTCAAACTGGGGAGGGGGGGGGGTCTGCCCCCTGCTGCCTGGCAGCCCTGATCTCCTACAGGGGAATATGATAGTACAATTAACCCCTTTAGGTGCCGCACCTAAAGGGGTTAATTGTGCTATCATATCCCCCAGTAAGAGATCGGGTGCTGCCAGGCAGCAGGGGGCAGTCTTGTACAAAGTTTGTAGTGTATTCTAACCTGAAGCGTCCCCATCACCATGGGAACGCCTCTGTGTTAGAATATACTGTCGGATCTGAGGTTCACGAAGTAGCTCATATCCGACAGTATATTCTAACATAGAGGCGTTCCCATGGTGATGGGGACGCTTCAAGTTAAAATATACCATCGGATTGGAGAAAACTCCAATCCGATGGTATAAAAGAACTCCAGACTTTACATTGAAAGTCAATGGGGACGGATCCGTTTGAAATGGCACCATATTGTGTCAACATCAAACGGATCCGTCCCCATTGACTTGCATTGTAATTCAGGACGGATCCGTTTGGCTCCGCACGGCCAGGCGGACGCCAAAACGACTTTTTTTTAATGTCCGTGGATCCTCCAAAAATCAAGGAAGACCCACGGACGAAAAAACGGTCACGGATCACGGACCCACGGACCCCGTTTTTGCGGGCCGTGAAAAAAAACTGTCGTGTGCATGAGGCCTTATGCATACATTTCCTGAAGTAGTAATAGAGGAACAACACACAATAGAGATCTAAGACAAGATGCTCTAGAATTTTTATTTAATAGAGAATACAAGTAATTATGGAAACAAAAGAGTCTGTCATCATGTGAAATAATTGTTTTCCACTCGTCTTTGATCCTCCCTGTGCTGCTGGGGGATGCGCTTAAACTGGACTTGTCATCTCTCCAGTTTTAGTAACTACTTACTTTCCCCGTGTAATAATTTTGAAGCATCTGTTCTTGAGAAGGTGTTGTACCATTCCTGCTAGAAGTTTACAGTCTGCAGTAAAGGTATTGCTGAGTGTTACCAGTACATGGCGTGTCTGACACTGTCCAATCAGTGCTGCCGGTGTCAACTGGTAACACCCATATGGACCTTTACTGCAAGCTGCGGTCACATCCCTCCTATCTAGAATCCCAGCATGTCTGTCAGCTATATCTTCATTCTTCTTCTCCCGCTTCCTAAACTCCACATGGAGAAAACTGAATTCATTGGGCCAGATTTATCATGACTGACAGCTCACTCCACTTTCACATATGGCTAAAGTCAGTTTTAGCCAAGTCAGATTTATGATCGGCCCTTTAAGACTGCAATAAATGTGGTTTGACGGTAGCAGTTTATCCGTCAGTAAGCAGCTTTACAAAAGTCGCACATCTTTACGAAAAAGTCTCAAGTTTTTATGAAAAAGTCGCAATGTTCTATTAAAAAGTCTCATAAGATAAGCATGGTCCTCACTGGAGTGAAATTACAACTTTTTAAATAGTCCCAATAGTAAATCTGTCTAGAGATTCATTTACATAAGAAAACACGCCCACTTTCAGAAAACTGGCGAGCATAGTGCAGAGCAGAAAAAAAGTCGCAAATTTGTGCGCAGTTTTAGCGTTTGGGACTTTTTCACTCCATTATTCTGACCTGAGCTAATGATAAATCTGGCCCATTGTCTTTCCCCCGTGTCACTCAGCCCCCTACCAGACCTCTCCATTACAGAGAAAGGGGTTGTCCTTGTTCAGAGCTGAACCTGGACATATCCCCATTTTCACCCAGGCAGCCCCCCTGACTTGAGCATCGGAGCAGTTCATGCTCCGATGCTCTCCTTTGCGCAGGGCAAAGGCATTTTCTGGAGTTCCGGTGACGTACCGGGCTCTCCATGGGGCTGCCAGGTGGAGGTTTCCGCCCAGCAGTGAGCCCGGTGACGTCGCCGGCAGCCTGTGAAACGGCTAGGGCAGCGCTAAATCCCGCCCATCAGAACCAGTGACATCACCGAACACACTGCTGGGCAGAAGCTTCCGCCTGGCAGTGTGTTATTGTAAATAAAAGAGCCCTTGCCCTGCGCGATCCAGAGCAGGGTAAGGGAGAGCATCGGAGGGGGGCTGCCTGGGTGAAGAAGGGGATATGTCCGGGTTCGGAACCCGGACAACCCCTTTAATAGCACACGTTTTCTCCAGTCTCGCAGGTCCGCTGCCTGGGGGTAACATTTGATTCTGCCCTGTCCTTTAAGCCACACATCCAAATCCTTTCCTCCACCTGCCGCTTTCAACTTAAGAACATCTCTCGCATTCGCTCTGTCCTCAACCCTGAGTCAACTAAAGCTAGTGCATGCTAGAGACCCAGCCTATTAGAAATAATGACTGGCATCCCAGATCGCCGCACTTAGGTGCTGATGTTAACTCCGGGTTTTTTCACCCTTCAGATGCTGTGGTCACACTCGAAACACTGCATCTAAAAGCTGTAATGTCAGCGATCGGCATTATTGCCGGTCACTGATATTAGCCGTGGGCCTCCGCTGTTTGAAACAGCAGAGACACACCGGCTATGGCGCTGGTATCGAAGGGGTTAACAATAAAGCCAGGTCTGTGGGCAAACGTGTCGCAAGATACCATATGGAACTTGTATGCCTCCATGCCCAACCATATCTCATGCTGTATCCAGGCTGGAGGCGGGCCAACAGGGTCCTAAAGCCTCCTTTCAATTTTACAGTTTTCCCTAATAAACTTCTCCTTTCACTCCAATACTGTAACTGCTTGCACATATCATTATATTCACAAAGTTTCATTTGATTCCAATGGCTGCTTCTTGGGGTGTATTTTTTGTCAGTGTGCATAGTTATGGTCGGTTAACAAGTTCCGGCTTTGGGGAGAAAATGCTCTTTAAATTATTATGTAAATGAGTGATTTGGTGCACTGGGGGTGCGCTGTTCAGAGCACCACATCCCAGCGGCTTTCCCTCCAAACGCCTCCCACTACTGCATGACTGACTGGGCCAGGTAATGTGATGCCAAGCACTGTATTGGGGCGCGCGACTCCAATTCCCTGTTGGACACCCACCAATTAGTTAATTATCTCCTATGCAGAGGACAGGAAATACTTTTGTAGTTACCGGAATACCCCTTTAAATTGGCTTGAAAGGAGAAACTTCTCTTTAGGTTTGAAAACGGGATTAGAAGACAAAATAGGGGAAACCAGCAATGATCTGTTCTAGGAGAGGAGGAGATGAAGCACTGTAGAGCATGGTAGGACAGGCTTCTAAATAGTCCTTTTCACTGAACGCCCACACGATTTAATGAAATCTAAAAGGACTTTTTTTTTTCCTTTTCTTTTTTAAACTCTAAAACATCAATTAGCAAGCAAATTAGTAACCACGAGGTATCCCTGCTGACAAACGAGTGACTACACGAAAACTATCACTGACAAAAAGGACTCGTGAAAAACTAGACGTGGGGCCCTGTTCAGCAGAAAGGTTAAGATGGGGGGGGAAATTCTCGAGACTAAAGATAGTCTGCGGCTAATACCTCCTCTACCAGGTCTAAAAATAAGAGGAGATCTTAATGTTCAGACGGCATCAGATCTCACACTGCAGGGGTCTACGGCTTTCATGTATCTGCTGGAACAAGAGCATTAGATCCATGCAATGTCTCCTACTGGGGTTCTCTGGGCCAACATAAAGGAACGAATGCTGGGAGACAGGTCTGAGTGCCGAGGCCCCCCCTAACTGCTAGAACAGGCATGCTCAACCTGCAGCCCTCCAGCTGTTGAAAAACTACAACTCCCACAATGCCCTGCTGTAGGCTGATAGCTGTAGGCTGTTCGGGCATGCTGGGAGTTGTAGTTTTGCAACAGCTGGAGGGCCGCGGTTGAGCATGCCTGTGCTAGAATGAGGAGAGAAGAGCTCCTATATCGTGCTCTCTCCTCACAGCAGTAGACGGACTCAATAGAAAGTCTATGTGCCCATCGTGATCCCGTCTCCTGCGGTAAGGAGAGCCCGCTATGGCATAGCTAAGGGGGGATAGTCTCAGAGCTCAGACCTCTTAAAACCTTTAATATGTTTCTATGACATATCACAATCTTAGGCCTCATGCACACCATCGTTGTATGTTTTGCGATCCGCAAATTGCGGATCTGCAAAACACGGATGGAGTCCGTGTGCGTTCCACAATTTGCGGAACGGCACAGACAGACATTGATATAACTGCCCATTCTTGTCCGCAAAAAACGGACACGAATAGGACAGGTTATATTATATTATACTTCGCTGCACTCGGTGCCAGAGTAGTAGAGCGGGAAGGGGTTAAGGAGGACCCGTCACCTCTAAAGACTGTATTCCAGGTGAAATACTGCAGGAGCGTCTATTCTTAGGGCTCGCCAACATGATCATATTTTCTTCAGTGTGTAGGTGCCCTTACAACTCTGTTCTGTGCCGTTCCTCTATTATTACTCCAATAAATGAATCAATACATTGACCACTGGGTGTTCCATTCCCCTTGCCAAAGGGCCGTGTCCTAATATAGCCTGACTGGCCAGTGCTGAGTGTGTAGGGACACCCAGCTGTCAATGTAGTCATACATTTCTAATAGGAACAACAGAGGAACCACACAACGCAGAGCTCTAAGATGATTGTCCAGCATAGTTATTTCATGGGGAACACAGACATGTCAGGGAGGCGAGGGGTCTTCTGTGGGCTCTGTTCACATCTGTGTAGGAGCCTCTACTGCGGGTTCCATCAGAACTGACCGAAAGACTAGAGCAGGGATGCTCAACCGGCAGCCCTCCAGCTGTTGCAAAACTACAACTCCCAGCATGCCCAGACAACCTACAGCAGAGCATGATGGGATTTGTAGTTTTACAACAGCTGGAGGGCCGCAGGTTGAGCATCCCTGGACTAGTGTCAGGCAGCGCTATTCTCCCCTTAAAGGGGCATTTCCATCTCAGACATTGATGGCACATCACTGGAATATGCCATCAATATCAGATAGGTACAGCGCCTCCAATGTGAGCATGCGCAGTCACCCTCCATTCACCGCTATAGGAGGTCCGAACACGCCAAGCACTGGCCTGGCTATTTCCGGCAGTCCCATACAGGTGAATGGAGAGACGGCCGTGCATGTGCGGCGCCCTCTCCGCTCACTTCTATGGGGCCCTTAAATTAGCAGAGCGCTCTTGCAGAAGTCCCATAGAAATGAATTGAGAGCATGCTGCGCATGCACAGTGCGCTCGCCTTTGCTTTGGAGACCCCACTCTTGAGATAGCAGCAGGTTCCAGAGGTGAGGCCCGCACCTTAGCGATAAGTCACCAACGTCTGAGACGACCCAACCCCTTAACGCGACACCACAAAGCAACTCAATAGACCCCAACACAAGTCAATGGGGACCACCCAGGGCAGGCGCTGTCTGTCCTAGGAGAGATTTGACACTGTGTACTGCAGGGGTCACGCCAGAAGCTGCAAAACTACAACTCCCAGCATGCCCCATTTACCTCTATGGGAGTTTGGAGAACATCTGAGCAAGTGTGCATGCTGGGACTTGTAGTTTCACAACAGCTGGAGTGCCCAAGATGTAAAGCAGGGATCAACAACCTTCGGCACTCCAGCTGCTGTGAAACTACAACTCCCAGCATGCACACTTGCTCTGCTCTTCTAGGAACTCTCACAGAAATTACTTTATCATGCTGGGAGTTGTAGTTTTACAGCAGTTAAAGTGCCGAAGGCTGCTGATCCCTGCTCTACACCATGGCACTCCAGCTGTTGTGAAACTACAACTCCCAGCATGCACACTTGCTCGGATGTTCTCAGAGCTCCTGTAGAGGTAAATGGGGCATGCTGGGAGTTGTAGTTTTGCAGCAGCTGGCCATTTTGACCCCTTCCACCTTCATTAGAACTCAGTGACGGCTGCACTAGGGACTTTAGCATTGTCGCTAACGGCCTGCGACATTTGAAGCTTTTTGGGTTTCAACTTCTTCAAAGGCGCAAAACTGCGACACATTCAGACGTCCATTTGCACCGCCAGACCAGGGGCGGAGCTTGCGCCTGTTTTGTGGTATAGAATAGAACCGCTGAGCGCGAATGATGCGACATTCACACGTGCTGCGCCCCCTTTACTTTACCCGCTGGGCCTGCGCCAGGTACAACCACAGCCGCCTCCAGGTCTGGAATTTCTTGCTGTCGCTGAAGTTGAAGGCCATTTCCCGGCTGGCATATCGGGACACCAGAGGGGAGCGGTACCGCAGGACTTCTTCCGGGCCCGGGGCAAGCGGCGACACGCTGCCCGTCACTCTGGGCACGGACTCTCCGCTCAGACCGCTGCTTCGCGTCCATGTCGTGTGTGTGAATGCGCGCGTGAGCTCCAATATGGCAGCGTGGGGCCGCGCCCGCCTATCACCGGCGGCTCCGCCATTACAGGCGGCGAATGGAGCGCCCGCTGGGAGGTTTCTATGGTAACGCGGTGCCCATTGCCGCCCGTTCTCTAGTTCTCGTGTGTGCGTTCACACTTGACATTACAGAGCAGCGCATGGCGTTTTTTCACAGGCTTGTTCACACAACACGTTGCTAAAACCAGTAAAGCTGTGCTGGTTTTTTCTTTTCCCTGGCCCTAGGAAGGACAGTGGGTGACATAGGTGCCCACGGGGCGCAAAGCCAACTTTTAAAATGGCCAGGCGCATAAGCCACGCCTCCAACTCCATATGTATAGGACCATTCTGGCCCAGTTCCCATAGTGCCCCCCTACAATTGGTAGCCAGTATTGCTGCTCGCCTAGCCCGTGGTGTTGGCCCAGCCGACGGTAACGATACCTTTCACTTAGCGTCTGGAGTGAAGGTATTTGTAATCCATATGCAAATGAGCAGTTAAGTGCACTGAGGGTGTACCCTTGCACCTCCTGCTGGACAGGTCCAGGTAAGATGACTATCCAGGAGCCTGGCAAGGACAATTAAGAAGGTGCTACTTTGAAAGGTGCCTGTACCCCTTCATGGCAGTGGCACCCCCTTATGACAGTGACCTCTCAGCAGGATGGTGCACCCAAGAACAATGGCCCAAAAATTCAGGAACGGCCTGAGGAACATGACAAAGGCTTCAAGGTGTTGACTTGGGATGTGCTGAAAAGACAAGTCCAATCCAAGAAGACCCCACGTCTTGGTGCCAGACCACAGGACTCCATAAAGGGCATCTGTCAGCAGATTTGTAGAGCCTCTAGGTGTAACGGCAACTCCCCCATTGCTCCTGGAGGCTCATTTGCATATATTAAAACATCATTTCTCGCCCAGTTTCCTTGGGGGACACAGAAGACCTTGGGTATAGCTCATCTCCATAGGAGGCGTGACACTAAGTGAAGACTGTTAAGCCCCTCCTCCACAGCTATACCCTCAGCCTGGAGAGAGAGGCTGCCAGTTTTTGCTTAGTGTCCAAGGAGGCAAGACACTCCCTGCTACTGCAGGGCTCTTTTCTCCTTGTTTAAATTTTTGATTTTTACTTTTTTCTTTTCTTTTTGTTCCAGAACATCAGGGACAACAGAGACGCACTAGACCTCTCTGTTTCTCCCGGGGTTGAGCTGCGCCAGTGCCGGTCATCCGCACTGCTGCCTCCCCCACAGAAGGCAAGGTGGATCAGGGCAGCCCAGCTCCCCTACATCCCGCCAGCGCAAGGGTCGCCCGCACGCCAAGTCCCTCTTCCAGCGTCCTGCCACTACGGTGCCAGTAGCTGAAGGGGCGACCCTGCTGGAGTGGACCGAGGGTGAAGACGGCTGTGGTAAGAGAGTGGCTTCTCCAGCCCTACGTCCCCCCCCCCCCCCCCATACTGGGCCTCTGGACCCTTCCCCTGCTGGACCTAAGCTGGCCCCTGGGGTGCCGCAGTGCGGCAATCTGCTCCCTGCCTTTTTTTCCTGGCCTTCATAGGACCAGGATACGGCGATGCAGCTAGTGGCTGTCGGCCGTCGCCTGCCTTCTCCTCACGGCCATCTCGCCTATTGGGCCTTACCGGAGTGTGCAGGACGCTGCAGTGGAGTAAGGCCTCGCCTCCGGCCAGCACTGATATTCCGGTGCGGCCGGGCGCCGCGAAAATTAGGCTCCGCGGCCAGCAAGCCGCCATTCCGGCCCCTGTCTCGTCCGGCGGCGGGGTGGGCTCCCGCGGCCGGCAAACGTCATTCCGGCCCTGTCTCGTCCGGCGGCGGGGTGGGCTCCCGCGGCCGGAAAACGCCATTCCGGGTCCCGGTCTCGTCCGGCGGCGGGGTGGGCTCCCGCGGCCGGAAAACGCCATTCCAGGTCCCTGTCTCGTCCGGCGGCGGCGGGGTGGGCTCCCGCGGCCGGCAAACCGCCATTCCGGGTCCCTGTCTCTTCCGGCCGGCGTGGGCTCCCGCGGCCGGCATTGGGCTTGACTATGCCCCAGCGGGTGCCGGTCGGCGGGGCTCCGCAAATTTGGTCGCATGCTTCGCGGCCTGCTGGGCGCATTTCTGACCGGCCCGCGGGGTGGGCTCCCGCGGCAGGTCGCTGCAGCATTCCGCCTCAGGTCCCGGCGGTATAACGGGCCGGGCGCCGCAATTTAGCCCCCGGCTTCGCGGCCTACTAGGCCGCAATATTCCGGTCTCTGGTGGAGGGGGCGGGAACTTCTCCGGGCGCGAATTTTTCCCGCCTGGAGGTTCCTCCGCCCCCAGGGGATCGCACGCCGCCCTCCAGGCCGGATTCCTGTTAACCCTTTGGGTACAGGCCGGCCCCCAAAAAATGGGTCTGTTTAGTGGGCCCCCCTTTTTTCTCCTGCCTCTCAGGTGCCCCTATATGGTGGCTCCCCTTTAGCCTCAGAGGCTGTGTTTCAATAAATAAATTAAAAAAAAAAAAAAAAAAAAAAAAAAAAAAGAAGAATATATATGAATTAAATAATAGATCATGATTTCTATTAGACTGCGCAGGACGCTGCAGCCTCATCAGTAATGCTGCATGTCGGCATGACCTCTTTCCACGGGCGGCATGGTGTTGCGCTCCCAGCCTGCGTCGCTGCTAGGGCATTTTCCCCTTTTAGGCGGTTTTCTTGCCTCTTCCAGGTACGGCGCTGGCCAAGTGCGTTCGGCCCTTCTGTAGGCAGCATTCATCGTCTCTCCAGTTATGGTGCCTGCCATGTGCATCCCCCCCCCCCTCCTAGGCGGGCTACTGCACTCTCCCTGGCTGGCCATGTGCATGACCCCCTTCTTAGGCGGAATACTGCATCTTCGCCGGATACGGTGCTGGCCATGTGCACGACCCCCTTCCATAAGCGGAACGCTGCACTCTCTGGTTTTGCTGCCGGCCATGTGCGTGACCCCCTTCCGTGGGCGGAACGCAGCACTCACTGGATTCGCTGCCGGCCGTGTGCGTGAGCCGGCCATGTGCGTGACCCCCCTTCCTGGGCGGAACGCAGCACTCTCACTGGATCTGTTGCCGATCATGTGCATGACCCCCTTTTTTAGGCGGAATACTGCACTCTCACCGGATACGGTACTGGCTATGTGCACGACCCCCTTCTATAGGCGGAAGGCTGCATGATGTGCTATGTTGTACTTAGGTGCTGTGTTATTATGCTGCACTCTCACTGGTTTCGCTGCCGGCCTTTTCTTAGGCGGTATGCTGCACTTTTATTGGATTCCCTGCCGGCCTTGGGTATGCCTCCTTCCCTCAGGCAGCTTACATACATCCCCCTGTCTGTGGTTGTTTCCTCGCAGGTACGTCACTGACCATGTGCGTGTGCCCAATACATGGCAGGGTGCTTTCACTCTCGCTGGATCCGCTGTCGGCCATATGCATGACCCCTCTTCCGTGGCGGTGTACCCACTCTTGCTGGATTCGCTGCCAGCCAGGGGCTTGCCTTCCTTCCTCAGGCGACATGCACGCATTCTTAGTGACTGTGTTTGTATCTCGCCAGTACGTTGCTGGCCATGTGTATGACTCCCATGCATGGCGGTGTGCTCGCACTCTCCCTGGATGAGATGCTGGCCATGTGCTTTACCCCCCTTTTTTTCTGGGCGGCATGCTACACTCTCACCGGATACATTGCTGGCCATGTGAATGGCCCTCTAACAGGGGTGGAACGCTTGCACTTCCATTGGATACGGTGCTGGCCTTGTGCGTGACCACCTCTCATTTCAAGGGCAGAATTTGACACGCTCATGAGATTCACGGCTGTCCTTATATGGCTGTGCTGGACTTGTACATGTCCCCCTTCGTTAGCAGAGTAGTTGCACTCTCGCTGAGTTCAGTGTTGGGTGCATTGTGGCACACTCACTTAATGCTGGGATACCCTGTGCTTGTTCCCCTTTCGCTAGGTGGACCTCCTGCGTTCCGGCTGGTTTATAGGGTATGTCCTGCTTCTCTGAAGTAGGTACGGCCTTAGGCATCACTTCCTTTTGGGACGGGCCTTTGCACTCTTACCGACTGCTGTTGACCTGGTACATTTCCCCCTTTCGGGGTGGACTGGTTGCGTTCCATCGCATTCTATGCTAGGTTTGTGCATAACTCCCTTTCAGGTTGCACTTGCAATTCCGTACATGCTGTGGCACTCTGGGGCGGGCCCCCCTTTTTCTAGGTGGGTTGGCCTTCCCGCTGCTTACGGGGCTGCTCGTACGTATGCCTCACCTGCTTCCTGCGGCATATCTTTGTTTCTTGGATGCGTTGCTTGCCGCAAGCCTTGCACTCGTCCCTAAGGAGTTCATTCTGTCCTCCTGACCGAACAGGTTCTATTGCTCTCTGCTGCACCGAGCTGGGTGGTGCTCATTCATTTCGTGGGCTTTTCATTCCAGGGAGTGTTCGTGGGTCCTAGATGCATGCCCATTCGTCCTTCTGCGGCATTGCTTCCCTGCGCTGGTGGTCACATGGTCGAGAGTGCTGTTGTCTGCAGCGCCTCTCGAATTCTTCGTTGGCTCTGGCAGGACTGCGGTTCCCTTGCCTGCTGCAATTCCCTCCTCTTCGGATGCAGTGTGGTATGAGTCCTTCCTCTTGGCGCCTTTACGCTTCTGTCTGATCTGCTACCAGGTTCGGGCTGCTCTTCTCGGGAAGGTCACCCGACTTCTCTTGGGTGCTCGATTACCCGGGTCCGGAGGACCTTCGCCTTGGGTTCTTCACGGTATTCGCCTTCTGCGAGGCGGTGGACCGGGCGTCTCACAGTATAGTGGGTTCTGCTTGAGCTGTCCTATGGCTTCCCTGTTGCCCACTCCTCCTCCTTTCGGTGGGAGGGTGTTATGCCGGCCTCTGTCTCGACTGCCTTATCTCGCCGGCCTTGTTTGGCTCCCGCTCGGTACAGATCGCTCCAATGTGGCTTCCCGCCTGACTTCAGAGGCTGTTCTTCGTTGTCCTCCCTTCTGGGGAGAGCATGGTTGTTCATGTGGGTGGTTCCGGTGTTCCTTTTGGCCTCGTACTGTCTCCCTTGTTCACACTGGCTGTATTAGCTGTGTGCCTATTTACCGAGTCTACCGCGTTCTGTTCTCCCGCTGAGTGCAGATTGCGTGGCCCATTCTAAGACGATGGTCCTGCTGTAGACTTACCTTCTCGATAACTTGGGGGGACTACCCTTTCATTCCAGATTCTCCTGATCTCCCACACCGGGACGGTCCGACGTGGTTACGTCAGCATGGATTTTAGCCTGTCTTCTCCTGGCATCTGGCGGATCGTTTGGGTTCTTTCCATCTGTCCTTCTGCTTCCCCATTCGGGTGGATACGGGATAACGTTGTTCGAGGGCCGATGGGGCTATTTTTGTCGACCCTTCTGCCTGTGCTGCTGGTCTGCGCCTGATCACATTGGGTTTTCGCCCGCTTGCCAGGCGACTCTAGCGGGTTCGCTACTGTCCACTCCTGGCAGTGTTTCGTCCAGGATCTGTCGTAGGGCTTAGGTTTTTTTGTCTGGGGTTCTGTGGGAAGCTGTGCATTCCCCACTCTGAATTTCTCTCCCCATGGTTCGGTCTTTTACTTGAGGTGTCAAGTGTCGGCGCTGTCTTCCTCTTCCAGCGTTCTCGGCCCCCTGGGCCTGCCAAGACCTTCTTCCTCGGAGTGGCTCTTTGGTTCCTCTGTGCTGTCCTTCGGTACCGCCCTGGGGACTTTATACTGAGCTCTCGGTGCTCCAATCTTGTCCTTGGAGCCGTTACAGAAGTTCTCTCTACCCCTTCTGTCCTGTTCGGTTGTGTTCCGTATCAGTCGTGTCTCTGACGGGTGCCGGAATGGTCCTTTTTTTGTTCCAAGCCTTCTGTCCTTTCCAGGGCAGGGCTGTTCTACGTTCAGTTTCTTCCTTCCTTCCTTCCTTCTGAAGGTGGTGTTTGCCTTTCGCTTCAACACCTCACCTGTTTGGGCCTTGCCGCTTTTATTTGGGGATCTCCGACTCTTGTAGCCGTTCGGCCTCTTGGGTTTCCAGGAGGTCTGTGCATAGGGTTGACTGACTCCAGGGTGGTTTTCCTCCGCTTGATCAGTTTGGCTATTGCTGAGGTTACCGCACCGAGGGCAGGTTTCTGTCTTTGGTGTCACCGTTCATTTCGCCAGAGCGGTTGGGGCCTCCTGGGCCGGAGGCATTGGGCTTCGGCCATGCATTTGGGCAAGGCGGCCACGGGTCTACCTTGCGCCTTGCCGTGTTCTACAGGGTGCATACTCTGACTTTGGCGGATGCTGCCTTGCCCCGCCTGGGGTTGCGGGCGGCGGTTCATTGATGCCTTTCGGGTGCTTCACCTTGGGCTGTGGTCCCTCCCCCTTTTGGACTGCTTTTGAACGTCCCAAGGTCTTCTGTGTCCCCCAAGGAAACTGGGCGAGAAAACGAGATTTTTGTATTACTTACCAGTAAAATCTCTTTCTCGCTCTTTCCTTGGGGGACACAGCACCCACCCATTCATTGTTTTTTCTCTGTACGGTTTCCGAGTTTTTTGTTACCCGTCGGGTTGTTGGCTTGTTGGTTCCTTGTTGGACTTTGCCTTTTCTCACTGCTTGGACACGCAACTGGCAGCCTCTCTCTCCAGGCTGAGGGTATAGCTGTGGAGGAGGGGCTTAACAGTCTTCACTTAGTGTCACGCCTCCTATGGAGATGAGCTATACCCAAGGTCTTCTGTGTCCCCCAAGGAAAGAGCGAGAAAGAGATTTTACTGGTAAGTAATACAAAAATCTCGTTTTTTCTCAGCAGTGCGGGCACATATGAACATGGGTCCAACACTGATGCCTTCAGCTGCCAAGTGCACATGGAACAGGTCAGCCAGTGTCATAGGGACAGATCTGCTGACAGATGCCCTTTAAACAGCTTTTTTCTAGTAGTTTAATTTATTGATGGGCTATACTGAGGGTCTGAGAGTGACTTCTTCACCTATGTGCCCCAAAAAAGTGCACATGGATGCAGCCTATCACAAGTCTTCTCCAAAAAAGAACGGTCCCCATAAACCAATCCCTGTCTCTCTGAGCCAGAAGGCCCCGTGAGGGGCAGGTGGCCAGCCAAAGCCTAGGAAGAGGCAGTTGTGCTCCAGCTTCCACCTAGGTTACCACCCCATCTGTTGGCCAGGAGCCCTAGAACTCATGCACACGAACGTGTGCCAGCTGGGCCCATACTGCAGACCACAAATTGTGGTCCGTAATGCACAGGCATCGACCATAGGGCCGCCGGATGCGGGCCTAATACGGCCCTTAAAGGGGTTTTCTCAACAGGCTATTTGATACTTACCTGGTTTTGGCACTTGGCAGAGGGGCGGGCTCCATCTTCATTGATGTCTTCTCCCAGCCGGGCCGCGCGCTATACTGAACGCGCACGCCGAGTCCGCGCATGCGCCCTGGTGACTTCTTCCTGGCCAGTATAGTAAACTTGCCAGGAAGAAGTCACCAGGGCGCATGCGCGGACTCGGAGTGCGCGTTCAATACAGCCCACGGCCGTCCGGGAGAAGAAAAGAAAAGTCGTCTGCGCACTTGCAGCCACCGCGATTCCTGAGAATAGCGGTGGCCGTAACCAGGGGAGACGGAAGACAACAGTCAGGTAAGTATAGGTTTATTTTTTTCTAAGGGGTGGGAATTTGCTAATAAAATATATTTAGAAAAATGATCACTGTTAAATCATTAACAGATTTAACAGTCATCATTAAGATGATAATACCCCTTTAAAGTCTGTCTCACCCAGGAGGAGAGCCAAGGGTTTGCAGGGTAGGTGAGGATCCTGATGACCCCGCCAGATCTTCAGGGGGTAACACATAAGGGTGCCGTATCCTGGACAAGTTCATGTGGACATTGAACACACAGTGACATAAAAATACAGGCAATATGCACCATTACAACCTGGAAATATGTCCAGAATTACAGAAATTCCTCATCTTACCTGTCCACAAAAAGGTGAGTGCGCTCAACATGTTAGAAAGTCAAGCACGTGAAAATGTGCCATCACTCATGATTGGAGGCACCGCAGGGTCACCACTCCTGGGGCACTTCTGCAACTCAGGCCTTCAAACAATTCAGCTTTTGGCTTCAATCCAGAAGGTATATTAATAGGTCTCGTGGACTCCATACCTTGACAGGTCAGATCTGTTTTGGTAGCAAGAAGGAGACCTGCACAACATGCAGGTTATCGTATTGCCCGAGTCTGTACTAAAGGGGTTGTCCCCCCCCCCCCCCCCCCCCAAAATATAAATATTCTACAGTTTTCAAACCAGCACCTGAATCTGAATTATTTTGTAATTGCATGTAATAAAAAAATTTGCTTAGATACCGAGCTATTCAATAAAAATGTATCTGTAAAGCGCCACCTTCTGCTTGTTCTTTTTCTTATTTCTTTGACCGGCTCGCTGAGAAGGCCGCACATGCTCAGTTTCATCTTTCAGCTGCCTCCTGAGCTGTGATTGGTGCAGCATGGACACGCCCCTTAGCTACAGCAGAACAGACACTCCCCTTAAGCTGTCAGCTTGATATGAATGTGGAGATCTCTGGATCCATGTGAGGTGCAGGGCTGGTTCTTGCTTTGTTAGAAAGAGGTTGTCATGTGCTATATGATGTCTGGTTTTCATTTTTTACATCAGTCATTGAGTAACCCCTTCCCGACATCCTCCGTACATATACGGCCGATGTCTGATCTTTAAAGATGGCACCCAGAGCCAAGTGAGCGCCATAGCTACCAGGTGCCTTCTGTTTTATACAGTAGACATCCGTGGCTAATGTCCACAATCTGCTGTAATGGCTATGGTGGACATTTAACCCCTCAGATGCCGTGGTCAAATGTGAAGTATGCGCTTCTCAGGAAGGAATGCCTCCCTCGGACAAAGATTTGTGAAGGTCTCATGTGAGTAATGATGCTGAGCCTGTACTAGGCTTCCAGGCTCATTACTTGTACAAGTGATCCCTCAAGATACAATGGCCTCGGGATACAATATTTTCAACATACAATGGTCTTTTTTGACCCATCGGAAGTTGAAACTAGACTCAACATACAATGTCTCAGACTCCGACCCAACCAATCAAGGTCACTTCTCTGGTACAATCGCTGTATTAGTTGCTGGTTAGCAGCAATTCATGACTGTTAGATTTAAAGACTTGTTTTATCTGTTTTAGATATCTGCTTATTTTTCTTAAATCTTCATTTTCTCTTATATTGGATGACATTTTGGGGCTTTGGAACCAATTACTCAAGTTACAATGGTTTCAACATACAATGGTTTTCCTGGAAGCAATTCATATTGTAACTTGAGGGACCACTGTATATTAAAATTCAGGCCAGCAGGTGGCAGCAGAGAATTGTAATATAGCTATTTCTGTTTAGGATAATGGAGACAATTCCATTATTCTATACCAATTGCAATCTGATGACTGCACGTTGTGGTTCACCTAAAAAAAATATAAAAATGTTAATCACCCCCCTTTCCCCAAAATTAAAATACACAATAAAAAAAAATCAATGTCATAGGAATTGCTGTGTGTGATAATGCCCTTACTAAATATCCCGAATGGTGAATAGCGTAATGGAAAAAAAAAAGGCTGATTCGCTGTTTTTTCATCACTTTACCTCCCAAAATAATAATAAATAAAAGGTGATCAAAAAGTCATACACATCCCAAAATGGTATTAACAAAAACTACAGATCTTCCCGCAAAGAATGAGCTCGCACTACAAAAATTATTTTTCCAGTATTAAAACAAGAAAAAGTATACATACAGTACAGACCAAAAGTTTGGACACACCTTCTCATTCAAAGAGTTTTCTTTATTTTCATGACTATGAAAATTGTAGATTCACACTGAAGGCATCAAAACTATGAATTAACACATGTGGAATTATATACTGATCAAAAAAGTATGAAACAACTGAAAATATGTCATATTCTAGGTTCTTCAAAGTAGCCACCTTTTGCTTTGATTACTGCTTTGCACACTCTTGGCATTCTCTTGATGAGCTTCAAGAGGTAGTCACCTGAAATGGTTTTCACTTCACAGGTGTGCCCTGTCAGGTTTAATAAGTGGGATTTCTTGCCTTATAAATGGGGTTGGGACCATCAGTTGCGTTGTGGAGAAGTCAGGTGGATACACAGCTGATAGTCCTACTGAATAGACTGTTAGAATTTGTATTATGGCAAGAAAAAAGCAGCTAAGTAAAGAAAAACGAGTGGCCATCATTACTTTAAGAAATGAAGGTCAGTCAGTCCGAAAAATTGGGAAAACTTTGAAAGTGTCCCCAAGTGCAGTCACAAAAACCATCAAGCGCTACAAAGAAACTGGCTCGCATGCAGACATCCCCAGGAAAGGAAGACCAAGAGTCACCTCTGCTGCGGAGGATAAGTTCATCCGAGTCACCAGCCTCAGAAATCGCAGGTTAACAGCAGCTCAGATTAGAGACCAGGTCAATGCCACACAGAGTTCTAGCAGCAGACACATCTCTAGAACAACTGTTAAGAGGAGACTGTGTGAATCAGGTCTTCATGGTAGAATATCTGCTAGGAAACCACTGCTAAGGACAGGCAACAAGCAGAAGAGACTTGTTTGGGCTAAAGAACACAAGGAATGGACATTAGACCAGTGGAAATCTGTGCTTTGGTCTGATGAGTCTAAATTTGAGATCTTTGGTTCCAACCACTGTGTCTTTGTGCGATGCAGAAAAGGTGAACGGATGGACTCTACATGCCTTGTTCCCACCGTGAAGCATGGAGGAGAAGGTGTGATGGTGTGGGGGTGCTTTGCTGGTGACACTGTTGGGAATGTATTCAAAATTGAAGGCATACTGAACCAGCATGGCTACCACAGCATCTTGCGGGGGCATGCTATTCCATCCGGTTTGCGTTTAGTTGGACCATCATTTATTTTTCAACAGGACAATGACCCCAAACACACCTCCAGGCTGTGTAAGGGCTATTTGACCATGAAGGAGAGTGATGGGGTGCTGCGCCAGATGACCTGGCCTCCACAGTCACCGGACCTGAACCCAATCGAGATGGGTTGGGGTGAGCTGGACCGCAGAGTGAAGGCAAAAGGGCCAACAAGTGCTAAGCATCTCTGGGAACTCCTTCAAGACTGCTAGAAGACCATTTCAGGTGACTACCTCTTGAAGCTCATCAAGAGAATGCCAAGAGTGTGCAAAGCAGTAATCAAAGCAAAAGGTGGCTACTTTGAAGAACCTAGAATATGACATATTTTCAGTTGTTTCACACTTTTTTGTTATGTATATAATTCCACGTGTGTTAATTCATAGTTTTGATGCCTTCAGTGTGAATCTACAATTCTCATAGTCATGAAAATAAAGAAAACTCTTTGAATGAGAAGGTGTGTCCAAACTTTTGGTCTGTACTGTATGTGGTATTACCGTAATCGTACTGACCTGGAAAATGAAGTGCACTAGTCAGTTTTATCGCATAGTGAACACCATAAAAACAAAACCCATAAAACTGTGGCGGAATTGCATTTTTTTCCAATTCCACCCCATTTATAATTTTGTTTCCAGGTTCCCACTACATGATATGCAATATTGAATGGTGTCATTAGAAAGTACAATTTGATCCTCAAAAAACAAGTCCTCGTACGGTTGGTTAGGTGAATGGAAAAATAAAAATGTTATGGCTCCGAAATCAGGGAGCAAAAAAATGCTACTTCAGGAAGGGGTTAAAGCTGCACATACCGGACCAACTGCAGCCTCATAGATACCTATCACGCTGTGAGTTTGAGTCATTAGATGTGTGTTTGATTCTCGATTTGCACCCATAAGGCCTTATTCACACATCCGGGTCTGTGATGATATCCGTGGCCTGAGGGTATGTTCACATGCAAAAATCTGCCACTGACTCAGCAGCGAAAAACCGGCCATGTGAACCTAGCCTGGGGGTATGACCACACGTTCAGGTTTCTTGATGCAGTTTTGGAAGCCACAATCAGGAGTGGATTATAAAATAAGGGAAAGTATAAAGGACAGATACAACTTCTTCTCTTTTTTTAAATTCACTCCTGGTTTTGGCTCCATAAACTGCACCAGGAGAGCGGATCGGGGAAGATGAGCGCTTCCATTGTGCAAGCGCTCATCTCCATAGTCATCTGTATCACCGTCCTCAGGACCAGAGATGACCAGTTCGCATTGTTCGCCAACGAACACATGCGGGCTGCCATCTTAACTCACAAGTCCAGCGATGCACAGTTAAGCCCTTACCTGTGCCGCGAGCCGGTCTGAAATCAAATGCGGTCACCGGGAGCAGGCAGTTCCTAGAACAGCCTCGGGGGCCTTCATCAGCTGTTCTCGGAACTGCCTGCTCCCGGTGACCGTATTTGTTTCAGACCGACTCGTGGCGCAGGTAAGGACTTACCTGTGCATCGACGGACTTGTGCGTTAGGATGGCAGCCTGCATGTGTTCACGGGCGAACAATGCGAACTGGCCATCACTGCTCAGGACAGCTATACAGATGGAAGTGCTGCGGCGGGGGAGGGAGAGGCGTCTCCCTTCCTTGTTCCTCTGATAGCCTGCAGGCCTTGTGCCGGCAGCATATCAGAAGCCGTACAGCGTGGGACACAGGCCGGAAGAGGCCTGCATCGCATCGCTGCCATGGAGGTAAGTATAATTGTTTGTTATTTTTATACGGGACAATATTTGTAGCATTTGATTGGGGGGGGCATGGAGAGGCACTTGTTACTGGCACATGATTCGGGGGGCATCTATGGGGGCACCTCTTACTGGCACATTATTGGGGGGAATCTATGGGGGCACTTCTTACTGGCACATTATTGGGGGGCACTATGGGGACTTCTACTGAGGCCACAAAGAAGGGGTATTTTTTATGGGGGGCTCTGTGTGGTTCTACTATTATCAGGGGGTTTATCGGTTTCTAGTATAATACAGTATAATATTTCTAGTATTATACAGTATAATATTGGGGAGCACAGTATTGGGGGTAGTAGGATGATTTGCCCAAAAGATGGGAGGATGATGGAAAAGTAGTAAACTAAGATTTTTTTTGTCAAACTGCAGAGACGAAAAAATGGGTGAAAAATAATGGTCTGGTCTGAAAGGAGAAGATGAGGAAAGAGAACATCTACATCAAAGGAGACGTCACTGGATGTAAGAGGTATGTGCGCTGTATAGCAAAATGCGGTGTGGGAAGGGGGGGACTTAGAGAATTGGGCCATATTCTTTGGGGCTTGGGCCCCTGACCTCCACCCATTCCACTACGCCCCGCCCACAGACGCCGTGACTGGCATCTCAACAGCAGCCGCAGAAAGCGGTGTCATGTTCTAGGTGGTTGATAGACTGGCAGGCTTAGCGGCTACTTCCTGCCAAGCTAAACCTGTCTGCAAAGATCGGCCATGATGAGAAGGTCAAAATAGCATATCTGTGTGATGTCATCGTGTGCTGGGAAGGCTGTTACTGGAAATGCAGTGGTAGATTAAAAATAAAATATTACTGATAGCAGCCAAAGGATGTGTATGATACTGCCGGCTGAACCACTGTATCTAAGCTTATCATGTGTAATACTGCCGGCTGAACCACTGTATCTAAGCTTATCATGTGTAATACTGCCTGCTGAACCACTGTATCTAAGCTTATCATGTGTAATACTGCCTGCTGAACCACTGTATCTAAGCTTATCATGTGTAATACTGCCTGCTGAACCACATATCCAAGCTTACCATGTGTAATACTGCCTGCTGAACCACTGTATATAAGCTTATCATGTGTAATACTGCCTGCTGAACCACTGTATCTAAGCTTATCATGTGTAATACTGCCTGCTGAACCACATATCCAAGCTTACCATGTGTAATACTGCCTGCTGAACCACTGTATATAAGCTTATCATGTGTAATGCTGCCTGCTGTGCTACTGTATCTAAGCTTATCATGTGTAATACTGCCTGCTGAACCACTGTATATAAGCTTATCATGTGTAATACTGCCTGCTGAACCACTGTATATAAGCTTACCATGTGTAATACTGCCTGCTGAACCACTGTATCTAAGCTTACCATGTGTAATACTGCCGGCTGAACCACTGTATATAAGCTTACCATGTGTAATACTGCCGGCTGAACCACTGTATATAAGCTTACCATGTGTAATACTGCCTGCTGAACCACATATCCAAGCTTACCATGTGTAATACTGCCTGCTGAACCACTGTATCTAAGCTTACCATGTGTAATACTGCCTGCTGAACCACTGTATCTAAGCTTATCATGTGTAATACTGCCTGCTGAACCACATATCCAAGCTTACCATGTGTAATACTGCCTGCTGAACCACTGTATATAAGCTTATCATGTGTAATACTGCCTGCTGTGCTACTGTATCTAAGCTTATCATGTGTAATACTGCCTGCTGAACCACTGTATCTAAGCTTATCATGTGTAATACTGCCTGCTGAACCACTGTATCTAAGCTTATCATGTGTAATACTGCCTGCTGAACCACTGTATCTAAGCTTATCATGTGTAATACTGCCTGCTGAGCTACTGTATATAAGCTTATCATGTGTAATGCTGCCTGCTGAACGAAGCCTTAGACCCCTTGCAGACGAGCATGAGTGGAATAGGTCAGGATGCGCAAGCAAGTTCATTCAGATTTCGCAAGCAAGTTCATTCAGTTTTGTATGTGATCGCGTTCAGTTGTTCATCGCACGGGTGCAATGCGATTTAATGCGTTTTTCACGCGCATGATAAAAAAAACTAAAGGCATACAAACAACATCTCTTAGCAACCATCTGTGAAAAACGCATCACATCTGCACTTACTTGCGGATGCGATTTTCACACAGTCCTATTCACTTCTATGGGGCCAGCATTGCGTGAAAAACGCAGAATATAGAATATGCTGCGATTTTCACGCAACGTACAAGTGATGCGTAGCAACCAACGCTCATGTACACAGACCCATTAAAATGAATGGGTCCGGATTCAGTGCGGGCTCAATGCATTCGCATCACGCATTGCACCCGCGCGGAATACTCACTCGTGTAAAAGGGGCCTTACTCAGTACTTAGCATGTTTTAGAGTGATTCCAGCCTCCAGTCTTCTTGCGTATGATGCCACAAGGTTTGCACACCTGGCTTTGGGCATTTTTTACATTCTTCTCTGCAGATCTCTCAAGCTGTCAGGTTGGATGGGAACCATTGGTGGACAGCCATTTTCAGGTCTCTCCAGAGATGTTTGATTTGGTGCAAGTCAGGGCTCTGGCTGGGCCAATCAAGGACATTCACAGAGTTGTACCTTCTGTGTTCTCTTGGCTGTGTGCTTAGGGTCACTGTCTTATTTTCTGGAAGGTGAACGTTCGGCCCAGTCTGAGGTGCAGAGCATTTTCATTAAGAATATCTATGTAGTTTGCTCCATTTATTTTGCAAACACCAAGTGAAGTGTCTTTTACTGAGAGGCTTCTTTTTTGGCCACATTGCCATAAAGCCCAGATTGGTGGAGTGGTGCAGTTATTGTTGACCATCTGGAAGTTTCTCCCATCTGCACACAAGATCTCTGGGCCATTTGTTTCTTTGTCACCTCTCTTACCAAGGCCCTTCTCCCTCTATAACTTAGTGTGTTTGGGGGGGCCTGCTCTAGAAAGACTCCTGGTTGTTTGAAACTTCTTCTATTTAAGAACTATGAAGGCCACTATGCTCTTGGGAACTTTCAGTGCAGCAGAAATGTTTTTGTTCACCCTTCTCCAGATCTGTGACCCCACACAATCCTGTCTCTGAGCTCTACAGGCAGTTCCTTTCTCCTCATGGCTTGGTGTTTGCTCTAAGCAGTCGGCTGTGAGAACTTATATAGAAAAGCTGTTTCTTTCCAAATCATGTCCAATCAGCTGAATTTACCACAGGTGGACCCCAATCAAGGTGTAGAAGCATCTCAAAGATGATCAAGAGAAATGGTACAACCCCAGAGCTAAATTTCAAGTGTCATAGCCAATCCACAGGATTGGCGTATAGCAAATGTGGTGCCAATATTCAAAAAGGGTGCAAAAACAGACCCCGGAAACTATAGGCTGGTAAGTTTCACATCTTTTGTGGGTAAACTGTATAAAGGTTTTCTAAGAGATGCTATCTTAGAGGATCTCAATGAAAACAAGCCAATAACATCATGGCTTCATGAGGAATCTCTCATGTCAAACTAATTTAATCAGTTTCTATGAGGAGGTAAGTTCTAGACTTGACAGTGGTGAATCAATGGATGTCGTATATCTGGACTTCTCCAAAGCATTTGGTACTGTGCCACATAGGTTAGTACATAAGGTGAGAATGCTTGGACCGGGATAACACGTCTGTATGTGGGTAAGTACCTGGCTCAATGATAGAAAACAGAGGGTGGTTATTAACGGTACACACTCAGATTGGGTCACTGTCACTAGTGGAGTACCTCAGGGGTCAGTATTGGGCCCTATTCTCTTAAATATATTTATTAATGATCTTGTAGAAGGCTTGCACAGTAAAATATCAATGTTTGCAGATGACACTAAACTGTGTAAAGTAATTAACACTGAAGAGGACACTATACTGCTACAGATTTATCTGGATAGATTAGAGGGTTGGGCAGAGAAGTGGCAGATGAGGTTTAACACTGACAAATGTAAGGTTATGCACATGGGAAGGAATATTGCAAGTCACCCGTACATACTAAATGGTAAAACACTCGGTAACACTGACATGGAAAAGGACCTAGGAATTTTAATAAACAGCAAACTAAGCAGTAAAAACCAGTGTCAGGCAGCTGCTGCCAAGGCCAATAAGATAATGGGTTACATCAAAAGGGGCATAGATGCCCGTGATGAGAACATAGTCCTACCACTTTACAAATCACCACGCATGGAGTACTGTGTACAGTTCTGGGCTCCTGTAAACAAGGCAGACATAGCAGAGCTGGAGAGGGTTCTGATGAGGGCGACTAAAGTAATAACTGGAATGGGGCAACTAAAGTACCCTGGAAGATTATCTAAATTAGGGTTATTCACTTTAGAAAAAACGACGACTGAGGGGAGATCTAATTAATATGTATAAATATATCAGGGGTCAGGACAGAGATCTCTCCCATCATCTGTTTATCCCCAGGACTGTGACTGTGACGAGGGGACATCCTCTGTGTCTGGAGGAAAGAAGGTTTGTACACAAACATAGAAAAGGATTCTTTACGGTAAGAGCAGTGAGACTATGGAACTCTCTGCCTGAGGAGGTGGTGATGGTGAGTACAATAAAGGAATTCAAGAGGGGCCTGGATGTATTTCTGGAGTGTATGAATGCATTGTATTTTTAAGTCCTCTAATGTTACACAGTGAATGACTGACTATGGGCAATAAATCTTAGATTCTCAATAATGTGGTATGGAAGACATTTATGCATTTTGACAGAGACCACAATTGGCATTGCTTAGTTGTGTGTGACATTCTGTTTCACAGATTGGGTGTCCCTCTAAGGATATATTCACATGTGTCAGATTTGTTGCAGAAATTGCTGGGACTGAAAATCCATTCAGTTTGTTAGCAGGCTGTCTCGGCAGCAAACCCATGGATTTCAGCTAGTTCTTCTCACATGAATGGGACAGTCTTAGGCTACTTTCACACTAGCGTTCGATCGGATCCGTTCTGAACGGATCCGATCATAATAATGCAGACGGAGGCTCCGTTCAGAACGGATCCGTCTGCATTATTTTGGCATATAAAAGCTAAGTGTGAAAATAGCCTCGGACGGATCCGTCCAGACTTTCAATGTAAAGTCAATGGGGGACGGATCCGCTTGAAGATTGAGCCATATTGTGGCATCTTCAAACGGATCCGTCCCCATTGACTTACATTGTAAGTCTGGACGGATCCGCACGGCCAGGCGGACACCCGAACGCTGCAAGCAGCGTTCAGCTGTCCGCCTGTCTGTGCGGAGGCGAGCGGAGCGGAGGCTGAACGCCGCCAGACTGATGCAGTCTGAGCGGATCCGCATCCATTCAGACTGCATCAGGGCTGGACAGAAGCGTTCGGGTCCGCTCGTGAGCCCCTTCAAACGGAGCTCACGAGCGGACAGCAGAACGCTAGTGTGAAAGTAGCCTTAGAAATTTCTGCAACAAATCTGCCGTGTGTGAATATACCCCAAACAGGGGACAATTGGATAATATGGCACGTGATGTAGCATGTTGGTATTTTTTTTTTTACACATTTCTTTCACAATGATATGCATAGCCTAATACTGTATTCAGGATCTGTATGATATAGTTCCCTTCCAATATATGTTTGTGTGCACAAAGCCTAAGCCTGATTTCGCACATTTAGGTTATTTCTTGATGTACTTCTTGAAGCCAAAGCCAGGAGTGGATTATAAAACTGAAGACATGTATAAAGGAAAGACCGAGTTCTCTCCTCTTTTGAATCCACAATTGCATCAACAAGCCTGAAAGTGTAAACCCAGCCATTTCATTTTGTATACCCTAATGGTATAGTATACCTTGCTGTATAAATGCTTTTGTGCTTTAACATTTAATCATAGTCAGTTTTACCTGATAACTCCCAGAAATGTGTGTTACTCTCCTATTCTGCAGCCTCTTCTCACAGCGCTGTCATGTGCAGTCGTCTCCATGCTGCTTTCGCCTGAATGGTAGCAGCTAAAAACATGCAACTGGTCTTGTTTGAAAGCTTTAATACAAGACCATGACAGCTAAAGTCCAAGCAACAGAGTCCCTTTTAGAAATCGAGTCAGGAATAATCGTGGGTAAAATCTGCTTTTATACATTCATAGCATCTGGATTTCTATTAGGGATCTATTCCCTTGTACCGAACATAATGCTACCAATGCTTGGAATGTCAGCTTTCAAACAATACAAAGCCCATATCTCTAGCTGATATCAAACCAGAGATATGAGCAGCTAAAGCTGTCAGTGTGGAGGAAAATGAGGGAGCAGCTGCAGAGCTGACAGGTGACTATTAAGAGGCTAAAACAAATGCCTTCTGATTTCATGTAATTGCAGGGTTGTCTCTGGTTAGCTGTATGTGAGAGGATACACCCTGCTCTGGTGTAGTGTGGGAGATTATCTGCATTCTGATTGGTCCTGCTAGTTCATGTGAGGAGAGCAAGGGATTATCGGAAGTGAGGGAAATACAGGATGGCCTCGAGGACATGGCAAACATGACCACAGGAAGTGCTGCAGAGGCCATCTTAGGAAGATGATGAAATAGAGGCACAGAGAAATAGGGTTGCTAAGGGATAAATACAGACATCAGAAAGGTAAAATTAATTGAAAAATAAAGCTTCATGAATATCTGCCTTTCAGCATCACATATATTAGGAATTTCATCTTTGGTAGTGAAATGGCAGTTACACTTTAAAGAGGTTGTCTACTCTTTTACTATTGATGGACTATCCTCAGGACAGGTCATCAATATCTGATCGACGGGTTCAGACACCACACAGCCCTGCTGATCAGATGTTTCGGAGTAGGTTTGATGCCAGAAGAGGCGCTACAGTAACTGCTCTGTCCACTACATAATGAATGGGGCTGTGTAATGCCGGATCTACTGTGAAACAGTTGGGGTGTCGGACCTCTGCCAATCAGATCTTGATCGTTTAACCTAAGAATAGGCCATCAATAGTAAAGTTGTGACTGAAAGTTAATGGGGTTATCCAAGACTAAACTTTTTTACCTCTTCAGGGTGGCTGGTCGCTGCCGCAATGCTCTATGGCTGTCTCGGCAGGTCTCTGGGAATCAACATCTTGTTGATGGGCGTCATGTGACCGCTGCAGCCAATTACACCTGTGTGGCAAGTGACCCAGTAACATATCGCATGGGTGACAGGTCACTGCTACGGTGAGGTTGTGTGACACCCACCAAAAAGGATGATGATTCCCAGAGATCCGGGACCTGCAGAGGCAGCTGTTGAACAATGCAGCCTGAATCCAGCAGCGGGGACCAGGTAGGTCTGAATCCCACCATGGGGCCAGTCTCTCTGAAGAGGTCTGTTAAAACTTAGCCTTGCATAACCTCTTGAAAATATAGCCTCATAAAGAAAGTTCACCTTTCATGTTGGTAAAGGGTTTTTCCATAAAAAACGACTGCTATGCAGTTGTGTGGAAGCTTGGCTGTGAGCTGGATTTCATCAGACCGTGTTCACAGCATAGTTAGCGTAGTGATAGGACCCTTGCCATGCTGAGAGACCGTGACGTGGTGCATGATGGGCTCCGATGTGTTCCTGACAGGAATATATTGGCAAAAGTATCAGCTTTTAATATCTGCTTGTATGACTAGCTAGTATAGTCAGTGGCATATCCGTTTGGTGCATTTTTTCTCTGTGATTTATATATTTATATTTTTCATCTGCACAATGCTCCGTTTTGTGTAGGATGCCTTTGTGGTGCATGTGGACCGTGCCGACATCCTCCATTGTACGCATTTTTTGCTGGGGATGGTCGTTTGCTGCAGTCCACATGCGGTGGGACTGCTCCCCCAATGAGAAACACGCTACAGTGTTTGGGGTTTGAGCAGCTCCCCCATATTTGCCACTATATTTCTGTAATTTTGTTTTATATGTATTTATATTGTGCAGCAATTGTGTGCGGTTCTGCTGCGATACTGAAGCCACACAGAGCGCCAAACGCTATTGGAACAAATAATTTCTACTGGTGTGATATACTAGTTGCCCCCCCCCCCCCCCCCCCCCAATGAAAAATAAATTTTTATCCATTGACCACATAACGTACCTCGAGCCACATAATCACAATTTCTTTTATGGCAAGTGAATGCCTAATTTTTAAGGCCCTTACTCCTGTGGCCTAAAATAAAAATTTTCTAGGCTCCAACAGGACACATTTCAGAGAATTTCCCTTTAAGGAGCATAAAAATGTCCCCTGATTAAGATTTAACATTTTTTGTTGCAATTTTTGTCATTGATCCCCCTCTAGTATGTTACTGTCCATGTTGTGGGACTACAAAGTATTTGGTAACTGCAAATATGAGCTGAAGGTTTTTTGGGTTAAAGTAAATGGGGCCCGCTGGAACTTGCGGTTCACGAACATTTGACCGCGAACTGTCCCGGCCAATGTTCGTCCTTCACTAACGAGCAAGCGATTGTCAGGAAGGAACACTTCCTTTCTGACAAACGTCTGCTCAATTTAGCAGTGTAAAGTGTAATCCCGTGCATTCCCTGAGGCGGGAAAGAAGACCGCGCTGGATTACGGTGCTTCTGGGCAGTGACATCAGGACTGGAATGAGGTCATTTTTGGATGTGGGTGCTGGGGAGGTGGTGATGGTGAGTACAATAAAGGAGTTCAAGAGGGGCCTGGATGACATGCCCCCTTCTCCTCGGTGCTGGGATCCAGGAGAAGGGGGCATGGTTGGGCTCCAACGGCAATAGGGACAGCCCCCTTGGGCTCCTTAGGAAGGTAATGAACATATAATTAAATAAAATTTTTATATCAACTTAATCATTGATGGCAGTAACAGAAGTATATTAAAAACATACTGAAGGAGACCTAACTGCACCTATGAACGTCTCTATAGGCATAATCCTGGTGACAGAATCCCTCTTTCACACAAGCGTGTCCGGATAAGGTCCGGATGCGTTGTGGCAAACCCGCGCGAGTAGGTACACAATTGCAGTCAGTTTTGACTGCAATTGCGCTCCGTTGTTCAGTTTTTATCGCGCAGGTGCAATGTGTTT
Organism: Bufo gargarizans; assembly: GCF_014858855.1. Taxonomy (NCBI): domain Eukaryota; kingdom Metazoa; phylum Chordata; class Amphibia; order Anura; family Bufonidae; genus Bufo; species Bufo gargarizans. The sequence goes on along the minus strand of NC_058086.1, from coordinate 14,404,295 downwards.
TGCACATGCGTGATAAAAAAACGACTGTGGTACCCAGACCCAAACTTCTTCACAGAAGTTCAGGTTTGGGTTCAAGGTTGTGTAGATGGTTATAAGGTAAAATAATAGCAATGTTATAAGGGAAAATAATACATTCTGAATACAGAATGCTAAGTAAAATAGGGCTGGAGGGGTTAAAAAATAAAATAAAAAAAATGTAACTCACCTTAATCCACTTGTTCGCGCAGCCGGCATCTCTTCTTTCTTCAGGACCTGGGTAAAGGACCTGTGGTGACGTCACTGCGCTCATCACATTGTCCATCACATGATCCATCACCATGTGATGATCATGTGAATGACCATATGATGAGCGTAGTGACGTCATCAAAAGGTCCTTTACCCAGGTCCTGAAGAAAGAAGAGATGCCGGCTGCGCGAACAAGTGGATTAAGGGGAGTTAAAATATTTTAAAAAATGTTTAACCCCTCCAGCCCTATTTTACTATGCATTCTGTATTCAGAATGCTATTATTTTCCCTTATAACCATGTTATAAGGGAAAATAATAATGATTAGGTCCCCATCCCAATCATCACTTAGCAACCGTGCGTGAAAATCGCACCGCATCCGCACTTGCTTGCGATTTTCACGCAACCCCGTTAATTTCTATGGGGCCTGCATTACGTGAAAAACGCACAAAGAGGAGCATGCTGCGATTCTAATGCAACGCACAAGTGATGCGTGAAAATCACCGCTCATGTGCACAGCCCTATAGAAATGAATGGGTCCGGATTCAGTGCTGGTGCAATGCGTTCACCTCACGCATTGCACCCGCGTGGAATTCTCGTCCGTGTAAAAGAGGCCTAAGGGTATTTTCACACGACATCTTATGCCATGAAACTTTGGCACGGACACCTGCAGTGAAATTTCTGCCTCCCATTCATTTCAATGGGAGGCAGCGCGGATATAGCGAAGCAGCAGCTTAAAAGCCGTGGCCACATCAATGTCAGCGCCAGATATCTGAGAAGTTCTGACAGACGTTCTTCAGTACCTTCTGCATGATGTTCTTTTGTTTTGGTTTCGCTTTGACATCTCTTCTCCCTCTCCCAGCTGTCATCTATTAGCAGTGATTGCCTCCCTTTATATCCCCTCCCATACTGCTTCACTTTGCAGTTTATACTACTTCCTGGATTGTGCTCACTGCTAGAAGTTTGCTACTGCTGGTTTCTCAGATAAGTCTATTCCTTTATTTGTTTTCCTGTTGGCTCGATTCTAGATGACCCTGACTCCCTCCGTATTAAGTGCAGGGAGCCGATGGTCGTGTCCCCTCACTATTATAGGGTTTTCAGGCGTCACTCAGTCTAGGTACGTGGACATGCAACTTTCTATCACAGAGATCTTTGCATGGGCTGAGCAGTCAGGGAGAGCTATAGGGCTTTAATAGGGCTCACCCTTTTGTTCCTTAGTTTGGGATCATGTCACTTGGATCTTTATTTGTTACTTCTTGTTTTCTGCAACACCATCTGTGACAATCAAGAAGGGCCATGTCTGTTCTCGGAGCGGCTGCAAGCCACTGGTCCGTGGTCCTCAGCACCTTCTCCCATTGAAATTAATGGGAGGCAGAAAGGAAACGGCTGCTGGTGGGATTCCAGCGAAGTTTTGGTGCAGCTGTCGGCGCCAAAATTCCTATAAAAAAAAACACAATGTTAACGGGCCCCTAAGCCTGATGGTGAGTGCGAGCCGTCTATTTCCTTAAAGCTTGCTTGAGGTCACCGATGTTTTATAAACTGAAAATTGGCCGCAATACTGGGGGAGATTTATCAAAAATGGTGTAGAGGAAAACTGGCTATTGCCTATGAGAACCAAGCAGATTTTACCTTTCATTTTTCAGAGCCCCTTTGGAAAATGAAAGGTGGAATCCGATTGGTTGCTATGGCCAACTAAGCCAGTTTTACACCAGTTTTGATAAATCTTCCTCTTGTTTTAAAGTTTAGTATTTCAGGGAGATACAGTTAGGTCCATATATACAGTACAGACCAAAAGTTTGGACACACCTTCTCATTCAAAAAGTTTTCTTTATTTTCATGACTATGAAAATTGTAGATTCACACTGAAGGCATCAAAACTATGAATTAACACATGTGGAATTATATACATAACAAAAAAGTCTAAAACTGAAAATATGTCATATTCTAGGATCTTCAAAGTAACCACCTTTTGCTTTGATTACTGCTTTGCACACACTTGGCATTCTCTTGATGAGCTTCAAGAGATAGTCACCTGAAATGGTCTTCCAATAGTCTTGAAGGAGTTCCCATAGATGCTTAGCACTTGTTGGCCCTTTTGCCTTCACTCTGCGGTCCAGCTCACCCCAAACCATCTTGATTGGGTTCAGGTCCGGTGACTGTGGAGGCCAGGTCATCTGGCGCAGCACCCCATCACTCTCCTTCATGGTCAAATAGCCCTTACACAGCCTGGAGGTGTGTTTGGGGTCATTATCCTGTTGAAAAATAAATGATTGTCCAACTAAACGCAAACCGAATGGAATAGCATGCCGCTGCAAGATGCTGTGGTAGCCATGCTGGTTCAGTATGCCTTCAATTTTGAATAAATCCCCAACAGTGTCACCAGCAAAGCCCCTCAACACCATCACACCTTCTCCTCCATGCTTCACGGTGGGAACCAGGCATGTAGAGTCCATCCATTCACCTTTTCTGCATCGCACAAAGACACAGTGGTTGGAATCAAAGATCTCAAATTTAGACTCATCAGACCAAAGCACAGATTTCCACTGGTCTAATGTCTATTCCTTGTGTTCTTTAGCCCAAACAAGTCTCTTCTGCTTGTTGCCTGTCCTTAGCAGTGGTTTCCTAGCAGATATTCTACCATGAAGGCCTGATTCGCACAGTCTCCTCTTAACAGTTGTTCTAGAGATGTGTCTGCTGCTAGAACTCTGTGTGGCATTGACCTGGTCTCTAATCTGAGCTGCCGTTAACCTGCGATTTCTGAGGCTGTTGACTCGGATGAACTTGCTTTTTTTCTTGCCATAATACAAATTCTAACAGTCTATTCAGTTGGACTATCAGCTGTGTATCCACCTGACTTCTCCACAACACAACTGATGGTCCCAACCCTATTTATAAGGCAAGAAATCCCACTTATTAAGCCTGACAGGGTACACCTGTGAAGTGAAAACCATTTCAGGTGACTACCTCTTGAAGCTCATCAAGAGAATGCCAAGAGTGTGCAAAGCAGTAATCAAAGCAAAAGGTGGCTACTTTGAAGAACCTAGAATATGACATATTTTCAGTTGTTTCACTTTTTTGTTATGTATATAATTCCACATGTTAATTCATAGTTTTGATGCCTTGAGTGTGAATCTACAATTTTCATAATCATGAAAATAAAGAAAACTCTTTGAATGAGGTGTATCCAAACTTTTGGTTTGTACTGTATTTGGACACAAATTTTGTTTTTATTATCCGTTTACTAAAACATATTCAAGTTATAGCAAATAACGGACATGGACATAAAGGCCAGACTTTTAGCTTTCATTTGAGGGTATCCACATTAACATTGGATTTTTAGGAGTTGCAGCTCCTTTGCATGTGGCACCCTGTTTTTAAAGGGACCACAAGTAATTGGACAATTGACTCCAAGGCTGTTTAATGGGCAGGTGTGGGAAATTCCTTCATTATTTCATTCTCAAGCACATAAAAGGCCTAGAGTTAATTTGAGGTGTGGCGCGTGCATTTTGAAGATTTTGCTGATAAGTAAACATGCAGTCCAAGGAGCTCTCCCTGCAGGTGAAACAAGCCATCCTTCATCTGCAAAAACTGAAAAAAAAACATCAGAGAAATTGATACACTATTAGGGAGTGGCAAAATCTACAGTTTGGTACATCCTGAGAAAGAAAGGACTGGTGACCTCAACAATGCAAAAAGACCTGGACGCCCACGGAAGACAACAGTCGTGGATGATGGCAGAATAACTACCATGGCGAAGAGAAACTCCTTCACAACAGCCAACCAAGTGAACAACACTCTCCAGGATATAGGTGTATCAATATCCAAATCTACCATAAAGAGAAAACTGCATGAAAGTAAATACAGAGGGTTCACTGCACGGTGCAAGCCACTCATCAGCCTCAAGAATGAGAAGGCTAGGTTGGACTTTGCTTGAAAAAAAAAAAAACAGCACACTTCTGGAAGAACATTCTTTGGACAGATGAAACCAAGATCAACCTCTACCAGAATGATGGAAAAAAAAAAAAAAAAGTATGTGAAAGGCATGGTACAGCTCATGATTAGGGATGAGCGAACTCGAACTGTATAGTTCGGGTTCGTACCGAATTTTGGGGTGTCCGTGACACGGACCCGAACCCGGACATTTTCGTAAAAGTCCGGGTTCGGGTTCGGTGTTCGTCGCTTTCTTCGCGCTTTTGTGACGCTTTCTTGGCGCTTTTTGAAAGGCTGCAAAGCAGCCAATCAACAAGCGTCATACTACTTGCCCCAAGAGGCCATCACAGCCATGCCTACTATTGGCATGGCTGTGATTGGCCAGAGCACCATGTGACCCAGCCTCTATTTAAGCTGGAGTCACATAGCGCCGCCCGTCACTCTGCTCTGATTAGCGTAGGGAGAGGTTGCGGCTGCGACAGTAGGGCGAGATTAGGCAGATTAACTCCTCCAAAGGACTTGATTAACTGATCGATCTGCAGCTGTGGATCATTGAGCTGCTGATCCTCAATTGCTCACTGTTTTTAGGCTGCACAGACCGTTTGTCAGTCTCATTTTTCTGGGGTGATCGGCGGCCATTTTGTGTCTTGTGGTGCGCCAGCACAAGCTGCGACCAAGTGCATTTAACCCTCAATGGTGTGGTTGTTTTTTGGCTAAAGCCTACATCAGGGTGAAGCTGTGACACCAAGTGCATTTAACCAGCAATAGTCTGTTCATTTTTTGGCCATATCCCAGTCTAATTCTGTCACTAAATCCATACCGGTCACCCAGCGCCTAAATACTAGGCCTCAAATTTATATCCAGCTAAATCTGTCCCTAGTGCTGTAGCTGGGCGAGTTATTTAGTGTCCGTTCAAGCACATTTCTTGTTCTGGGTTGAAATACAATTCCCAATTTAGCAATTTCATAATTTAGTGGTTCCTGCTATATCAGAGCTATTTGAAATCTATCCCAAAAAGGGTATATAATATTGAAGGTGCACATTGGGTCATTCAGAATAACTTCACACACACCCGCTACTGTGTATTTCCAAGTCTAATTCTGTCACTAAACCCATACCTGTCACCCAGCGCCTAAATACTAGGCCTCAAATTTAAATCCCTCTAAATCTCTCGTTACCCACCGCTGTACTGTTGTTGCTGGGCAAGATATTTAGTGTCCGTCAAAGCACATTTTTTGTTCTGGGTTGAAGTACAATTCCCAATTTAGCAATTTCATAATTTAGTGGTTTCTGCTATATCAGAGCTATTTGAAATCTATCCCTAAAAGGGTATATAATATTGAAGGTGCACATAGGGTCATTCAGAATAACTTCACACACACGCTTCTGTGCATTTCCAAGTCTAATTCTGTCACTAAATCCATACCGGTGACCCAGCGCCTAAATACTAGGCCTCAAATTTAAATCCCTCTAAATCTCTCGTTACCCACCACTGTACTGTTGTTGCTGGGCAAGATATTTAGTGTCCGTCAAAGCACATTTTTTGTTCTGGGTTGAAGTACAATTCCCAATTTAGCAATTTCATAATTTAGTGGTTTCTGCTATATCAGAGCTATTTGAAATCTATCCCTAAAAGGGTATATAATATTGAAGGTGCACATAGGGTCATTCAGAATAACTTCACACACACGCTTCTGTGCATTTCCAAGTCTAATTCTGTCACTAAATCCATACCGGTGACCCAGCGCCTAAATACTAGGCCTCAAATTTAAATCCCTCTAAATCTCTCGTTACCCACCGCTGTACTGTTGTTGCTGGGCAAGATATTTAGTGTCCGTCAAAGCACATTTTTTGTTCTGGGTTGAAGTACAATTCCCAATTTAGCAATTTCATAATTTAGTGGTTTCTGCTATATCAGAGCTATTTGAAATCTATCCCTAAAAGGGTATATAATATTGAAGGTGCACATAGGGTCATTCAGAATAACTTCACACACACGCTTCTGTGCATTTCCAAGTCTAATTCTGTCACTAAATCCATACCGGTGACCCAGCGCCTAAATACTAGGCCTCAAATTTAAATCCCTCTAAATCTCTCGTTACCCACCACTGTACTGTTGTTGCTGGGCAAGATATTTAGTGTCCGTCAAAGCACATTTTTTGTTCTGGGTTGAAGTACAATTCCCAATTTAGCAATTTCATAATTTAGTGGTTCCTGCTATATCAGAGCTATTTGAAATCTATCCCTAAAAGGGTATATAATATTGAAGGTGCACATAGGGTCATTCAGAATAACTTCACACACACGCTTCTGTGCATTTCCAAGTCTAATTCTGTCACTAAATCCATACCGGTGACCCAGCGCCTAAATACTAGGCCTCAAATTTAAATCCCTCTAAATCTCTCGTTACCCACCACTGTACTGTTGTTGCTGGGCAAGATATTTAGTGTCCGTCAAAGCACATTTTTTGTTCTGGGTTGAAGTACAATTCCCAATTTAGCAATTTCATAATTTAGTGGTTCCTGCTATATCAGAGCTATTTGAAATCTATCCCAAAAAGGGTATATAATATTCAAGGTGCACATAGGGTCATTCAGAATAACTTCACACACACGCTTCTGTGCATTTCCAAGTCTAATTCTGTCACTAAATCCATACCGGTCACCCAGCGCCTAAATACTAGGCCTCAAATTTATATCCCGCTGAATTTGAATACAATACATTGGGCCAAATAATATATTTGTTGTTGTGGTGAACCATAACAATGAGAAAAACATCTAGTAAGGGACGCGGACGTGGACATGGTCGTGGTGGTGTTAGTGGACCCTCTGGTGCTGGGAGAGGACGTGGCCGTTCTGCCACATCCACACGTCCTAGTGTACCAACTACCTCAGGTCCCAGTAGCCGCCAGAATTTACAGCGATATATGGTGGGGCCCAATGCCGTTCTAAGGATGGTAAGGCCTGAGCAGGTACAGGCATTAGTCAATTGGGTGGCCGACAGTGGATCCAGCACGTTCACATTATCTCCCACCCAGTCTTCTGCAGAAAGCGCACAGATGGCGCCTGAAAACCAACCCCATCAGTCTGTCACATCACCCCCATGCATACCAGGGAAACTGTCTCAGCCTCAAGTTATGCAGCAGTCTCTTATGCTGTTTGAAGACTCCGCTGGCAGGGTTTCCCAAGGGCATCCACCTAGCCCTTCCCCAGCGGTGAAAGACATAGAATGCACTGACGCACAACCACTTATGTTTCCTGATGATGAGGACATGGGAATACCACCTCAGCATGTCTCTGATGATGACGAAACACAGGTGCCAACTGCTGCGTCTTTCTGCAGTGTGCAGACTGAACAGGAGGTCAGGGATCAAGACTGGGTGGAAGACGATGCAGGGGACGATGAGGTCCTAGACCCCACATGGAATGAAGGTCGTGCCACTGACTTTCACAGTTCGGAGGAAGAGGCAGTGGTGAGACCGAGCCAACAGCGTAGCAAAAGAGGGAGCAGTGGGCAAAAGCAGAACACCCGCCGCCAAGAGACTCCGCCTGCTACTGACCGCCGCCATCTGGGACCGAGCACCCCAAAGGCAGCTTCAAGGAGTTCCCTGGCATGGCACTTCTTCAAACAATGTGCTGACGACAAGACCCGAGTGGTTTGCACGCTGTGCCATCAGAGCCTGAAGCGAGGCATTAACGTTCTGAACCTGAGCACAACCTGCATGACCAGGCACCTGCATGCAAAGCATGAACTGCAGTGGAGTAAACACCTTAAAACCAAGGAAGTCACTCAGGCTCCCCCTGCTACCTCTTCTGCTGCTGCCGCCTCGGCCTATTCTGCTGCTGCCGCCTCGGCCTCTTCCTCCGCCTCTGGAGGAACGTTGGCACCTGCCGCCCAGCAAACAGGGGATGTACCACCAACACCACCACCACCACCTCCGTCACCAAGCGTCTCAACCATGTCACACGCCAGCGTTCAGCTCTCCATCTCACAAACATTTGATAGAAAGCGTAAATTCCCACCTAGCCACCCTCGATCCCTGGCCCTGAATGCCAGCATTTCTAAACTACTGGCCTATGAAATGCTGTCATTTAGGCTGGTGGACACAGACAGCTTCAAACAGCTCATGTCGCTTGCTGTCCCACAGTATGTTGTTCCCAGCCGGCACTACTTCTCCAAGAGAGCCGTGCCTTCCCTGCACAACCAAGTATCCGATAAAATCAAGTGTGCACTGCGCAACGCCATCTGTAGCAAGGTCCACCTAACCACAGATACGTGGACCAGTAAGCACGGCCAGGGACGCTATATCTCCCTAACTGCACACTGGGTAAATGTAGTGGCAGCTGGGCCCCAGGCGGAGAGCTGTTTGGCGCACGTCCTGCCGCCGCCAAGGATCGCAGGGCAACATTCTTTGCCTCCTGTTGCCACCTCCTCCTTCTCGGCTTCCTCCTCCTCTTCTTCCACCTGCTCATCCAGTCAGCCACACACCTTCACCACCAACTTCAGCACAGCCCGGGGTAAACGTCAGCAGGCCATTCTGAAACTCATATGTTTGGGGGACAGGCCCCACACCGCACAGGAGTTGTGGCGGGGTATTGAACAACAGACCGACGAGTGGTTGCTGCCGGTGAGCCTCAAGCCCGGCCTGGTGGTGTGTGATAATGGGCGAAATCTCGTTGCAGCTCTGGGACTAGCCAATTTGACGCACATCCCTTGCTTGGCGCATGTGCTGAATTTGGTGGTGCAGAAGTTCATTCACAACTACCCCGACATGTCAGAGCTGCTGCATAAAGTGCGGGCCGTCTGTTCGCGCTTCCGGCGTTCACATCCTGCCGCTGCTCGCCTGTCTGCGCTACAGCGTAACTTCGGCCTTCCCGCTCACCGCCTCATATGCGACGTGCCCACCAGGTGGAACTCCACCTTGCACATGCTGGACAGACTGTGCGAGCAGCAGCAGGCCATAGTGGAGTTTCAGCTGCAGCACGCACGGGTCAGTCGCACTACAGAACAGCACCACTTCACCACCAATGACTGGGCCTCCATGCGAGACCTGTGTGCCCTGTTGCGCTGTTTCGAGTACTCCACCAACATGGCCAGTGGCGATGACACCGTTATCAGCGTTACAATACCACTTCTATGTCTCCTTGAGAAAACACTTAGGGCGATGATGGAACAGGAGGTGGCCCAGGAGGAGGAGGAGGAGGATGAGGAAGAGGGGTCATTTTTAGCACTTTCAGGCCAGTCTCTTCGAAGTGACTCAGAGGGAGGTTTTTTGCAACAGCAGAGGCCAGGTACAAATGTGGCCAGCCAGGGCCCACTACTGGAGGACGAGGAGGACGAGGATGAGGAGGAGGTGGAGGAGGATGAGGATGAAGCATGGTCACAGCGGGGTGGCACCCAACGCAGCTCGGGTCCATCACTGGTGCGTGGCTGGGGGGAAAGGCAGGACGATGACGATACGCCTCCCACAGAGGACAGCTTGTCCTTACCCCTGGGCAGCCTGGCACACATGAGCGACTACATGCTGCAGTGCCTGCGCAACGACAGCAGAGTTGCCCACATTTTAACCTGTGCGGACTACTGGGTTGCCACCCTGCTGGATCCACGCTACAAAGACAATGTGCCCACCTTACTTCCTGCACTGGAGCGTGATAGGAAGATGCGCGAGTACAAGCGCACGTTGGTAGACGCGCTACTGAGAGCATTCCCAAATGTCACAGGGGAACAAGTGGAAGCCCAAGGCCAAGGCAGAGGAGGAGCAAGAGGTCGCCAAGGCAGCTGTGTCACGGCCAGCTCCTCTGAGGGCAGGGTTAGCATGGCAGAGATGTGGAAAACTTTTGTCAACACGCCACAGCTAACTGCACCACCACCTGATACGCAACGTGTTAGCAGGAGGCAACATTTCACTAACATGGTGGAACAGTACGTGTGCACACCCCTCCACGTACTGACTGATGGTTCGGCCCCATTCAACTTCTGGGTCTCTAAATTGTCCACGTGGCCAGAGCTAGCCTTTTATGCCTTGGAGGTGCTGGCCTGCCCGGCAGCCAGCGTTTTGTCTGAACGTGTATTCAGCACGGCAGGGGGCGTCATTACAGACAAACGCAGCCGCCTGTCTACAGCCAATGTGGACAAGCTGACGTTCATAAAAATGAACCAGGCATGGATCCCACAGGACCTGTCCGTCCCTTGTCCAGATTAGACATTAACTACCTCCCCATAACCATATATTATTGGACTCCAGGGCACTTCCTCATTCAATCCTATTTTTATTTTCATTTTACCATTATATTGCGATGCTACCCAAAGTTGAATGAACCTCTCCTCTGCCTGTGTGCTAGGCCTAAATATATGCCAATGGACTGTTGCAGTGGTGGCTGACATGAAGCCTGATTCTCTGCTATGACATGCAGACTAATTCTCTGCTGACATGAAGCCAGATTGTCTGTTACGGGACCTCTCTCCTCTGCCTGGGTGCTGGGCCTAAATTTATGACAATGGACTGTTGCAGTGGTGGCTGACGTGAAGCCTGATTCTCTGCTATGACATGCAGACTGATTCTCTGCTGACATGAAGCCAGATCGTCTGTTACGGGACCTCTCTGCTCTGCCTGTGTGCTAGGCCTAAATATATGCCAATGGACTGTTGCAGTGGTGGGTGACGTGAAGCCTCATTCTCTGCTATGACATGCAGACTGATTCTCTGCTGACATGAAGCCAGATTGTCTGTTACGGGACCTCTCTGCTCTGCCTGTGTGCTAGGCCTAAATATATGCCAATGGACTGTTGCAGTGGTGGGTGACGTGAAGCCTCATTCTCTGCTATGACATGCAGACTGATTCTCTGCTGTCATGAAGCCAGATTGTCTGTTACGGGACCTCTCTGCTCTGCCTGTGTGCTAGGCCTAAATATATGCCAATGGACTGTTGCAGTGGTGGGTGACGTGAAGCCTCATTCTCTGCTATGACATGCAGACTGATTCTCTGCTGACATGAAGCCAGATTGTCTGTTACGGGACCTCTCTGCTCTGCCTGTGTGCTAGGCCTAAATATATGCCAATGGACTGTTGCAGTGGTGGGTGACGTGAAGCCTCATTCTCTGCTATGACATGCAGACTGATTCTCTGCTGTCATGAAGCCAGATTGTCTGTTACGGGACCTCTCTGCTCTGCCTGTGTGCTAGGCCTAAATATATGCCAATGGACTGTTGCAGTGGTGGGTGACGTGAAGCCTCATTCTCTGCTATGACATGCAGACTAATTCTCTGCTGACATGAAGACAGATTCTCTGTTACGGGACCTCTCTCCTCTGCCTGTGTGTGTGCTGGGCCTAAATATATGCCAATGGACTGTTGCAGTGGTGGCTGACGTGAAGCCTCATTCTCTGCTATGACATGCAGACTGATTCTCTGCTGACATGAAGCCAGATTCTCTGTTACGGGACCTCTCTCCTCTGCCTGTGTGTGTGCTGGGCCTAAATATATGCCAATGGACTGTTGCAGTGGTGGCTGACGTGAAGCCTCATTCTCTGCTATGACATGCAGACTGATTCTCTGCTGACATGAAGCCAGATTCTCTGTTACGGGACCTCTCTCCTCTGCCTGTGTGTGTGCTGGGCCTAAATATATGCCAATGGACTGTTGCAGTGGTGGCTGACGTGAAGCCTCATTCTCTGCTATGACATGCAGACTGATTCTCTGCTGACATGAAGCCAGATTCTCTGTTACGGGACCTCTCTCCTCTGCCTGTGTGTGTGCTGGGCCTAAATATATGCCAATGGACTGTTGCAGTGGTGGCTGACGTGAAGCCTCATTCTCTGCTATGACATGCAGACTGATTCTCTGCTGACATGAAGCCAGATTCTCTGTTACGGGACCTCTCTCCTCTGCCTGTGTGCTAGGCCTAAATATATGCCAATGGACTGTTGCAGTGGTGGCTGACGTGAAGCCTCATTCTCTGCTATGACATGCAGACTAATTCTCTGCTGACATGAAGACAGATTCTCTGTTACGGGACCTCTCTCCTCTGCCTGGGTGCCGGGGCCTAAATATCTGAGAATGGACTGTTCCAGTGGTGGGTGACGGGAAGCCAGATTCTCTGCTATGGAACCTCTCTCCAATTGATTTTGGTTAATTTTTATTTATTTAATTTTTATTTTAATTAATTTCCCTATCCACATTTGTTTGCAGGGGATTTACCTACATGTTGCTGCCTTTTGCAGCCCTCTAGCCCTTTCCTGGGCTGTTTTACAGCCGTTTTAGTGCCGAAAAGTTCGGGTCCCCATTGACTTCAATGGGGTTCGGGTTCGGATCGGGTTCGGATCCCGAACCCGAACATTTCCGGGATGTTCGGCCGAACTTCTCGAACCCGAACATCCAGGTGTTCGCTCAACTCTACTCATGATCCAAAGCATACCACATCATCTGTAAAACACGGAGGCGGCAGTGTGATGGCTTGGGCACGCATGGCTGCCAGTGGCACTGGGTCCCTAGTGTTTATTGATGATGTGACATAGGAGAGAAGCAGGCGGATGAATTCTGGGGTTTTCACAGACATACTGTGTGCTCAAATTTGGCCAAACTGATTGTCCATCTGTATTATGAAACGCCGACCAATGAAACAAAAGCATAAAGCCAAAGCAACCCAGGAGTTTATTAAAGCAATTCCTCTCTACAGACCCATACATGCCCTTTGAACAAAACAGGTTCATCCTAGACTCCATATCCTTTATCTTGACAGCGGCGAATCAATGGATGTCGTATATCTGGACTTCTCCAAAGCATTTGACACTGTACCACATAAAAGGTTAGTATATAAAATGAGAATGCTCGGACTGGGAGAAAACGTCTGTAAGTGGGTAAGTAACTGGCTCAATGATAGAAAACAGAGGGTGGTTATTAATGGTACACACTCAGATTGGGTCACTGTCACTAGTGGGGTACCTCAGGGGGTCAGTATTGGGCCCTATTCTCTTCAATATATTTATTAATGATCTTGTAGAAGGCTTGCATAGTAAAATATCAATTTTCGCAGATGACACTAAACTGTGTAAAGTTATTAACACTGATGAGGACAGTATACTACTACAGAGGGATCTGGATAGATTGGAGGCTTGGGCAGATAAGTGGCAGATGAGGTTTAACACTGACAAATGTAAAGTTATGCACATGGGAAGGAATAATGCAAGTCACCCATACATACTAAATGGTAAAACACTCGGTAACACTGACATGGAAAAGGATCTAGGAATTTTAATAAACAGCAAACTAAGCTGCAAAAAACAGTGTCAGGCAGCTGCTGCCAAGGCCAATAAGATAAAGGGTTGCATCAAAAGGGGCATAGATGCCCGTGATGAGAACATAGTCCTACCACTTTACAAATCGCTAGTCAGACCACACATGGAGTACTGTGTACAGTTCTGGGCTCCTGTAAACAAGGCAGACATAGCAGAGCTGGAGAGGGTCCAGAGGAGGGCAACTAAAGTAATAACTGGAATGGGGCAACTACAGTACCCTGAAAGATTATCAAAATTAGGGTTATTCACTTTAGAAAAAAGATGACTGAGAGGAGATCTAATTAATATGTATAAATATATCAGGGGTCATTACAGAGATCTATCCCATCATCTATTCATTCCCAGGACTGTGACTGTGACGAGGGGACATCCTCTGCGTCTGGAGGAAAGAAGGTTTGTACACAAACATAGAAAAGGATTCTTTACGGTAAGAGCAGTGAGACTATGGAACTCTCTGCCTGAGGAGGTGGTGATGGTGAGTACAATAAGGGAATTCAAGAGGGGCCTGGATGTATTTCTGGAGCGTAATAATATTACAGGCTATAGCTACTAGAGAGAGAGATCGTTGATCCAGGGATTTATTCTGATTGCCTGATTGGAGTCGGGAAGGAATTTTTATTCCCCTAAAGTGAGGAAAATTGGCTTCTACCTCACAGTTTTTTTTTTTGCCTTCCTCTGGATCAACTTCCCTCAAAATAAAGACTTTTATAATATGCTAATGAGCCTCTAGGTGCTAGTGGGGCGTTGCTGCAGCACCTAGAGGCTCTGTCCTCTCAACCCTTTGGCACACCCATGTCCAGTTGATTGACATCCTAGTTCTCCTCAGTGCCCCGTAAATCCCGCGCCTGCGCCGTCCCGTTTAGTATTCAGCGCAGGACCAGTGAGTGAAAGACGCTCTTCCTGCTGCCGGCTTCATTCACTGTGCCTGCGCCGAATGCTAAACGGGACGGCCCAGGCGCAGAATTTTACGGGCACAGAGGAGAACTAGGACGTCAATCAACTGGACATGGGCGTGCGAAAGGGTGAGAAGACGGAGCCTCTAGGTGCTGCAGCAACGCCCTACTAGCACCTAGAGGCTCATTAGCATATTATAAAAGTCTTTATTTTGAGGAAACGGCGGCAGGCAGGGAGTTAAAAATCATAGTTATGTTCTGCTGACATTAGCACATTGCCAATGCCAGCCAGCTACATAACGATTTTTCTGATGACAGAAACCCTATAAAATTAGTTTTTCCATCCCCCATTGTCTGATAGGTGCATATTCCACCTCTGAGACCCGCACCTATATCGAAAATGCAGCCGGCAAAGTCTTGGAGGAAACACACGCGGCTGCCCTCCATTCAATTCTATGAGCCCGCTGAAAATAACCATATGCTGGCTCAGCCATTTCTGTCAACCCCATAGAAATGAATGGGAGCGGTGACCCCCCCACCTATCAGACAATGGGGACATATCCTAGCAATATGACCCCATTGTCTCAGAGGGGAATAACCCTTTAATTCCATACTCCAACTGCCACCAGCTTGAAATAAATCTAGCAGAGCAATTGCAGCAATGAATGGGCAGATCTCTGGATCCACATGAGGTACAGGCGGTTCTAAGTTTGTTAGAAAAACTGTCGTACTATATGTCGTCTGATTTTATTTATTTTTTTACATTACTGATGGGATAACCCCTTTTTAGTATTCTGAGAGCACAGGGAAGATTTGATTAGCTAATACTGGGTTGAATTCTCTGGAGTATCCATTGGGCCCATAGCTTTTTAGTTTGAAATCTTCTCCAGTAGAAGATCCTGAGGGAAACCTTCCACTGTAAGGACTACAGGAATTGCTGTGGATAAGGCCTCTTTCACACTTGCGTTGTACGGATCTGGCGTGTACTCCACTTGCCGGAATTACACGCCGGATCCGGAGAAACGCAAGTGTACTGAAAGCATTTGAAGACGGATCCGTCTTCAAAATGCTTTCAGTGTTACTATGGCACCCAGGATGCTATTAAAGTCCTGGTTGCCATAGTAGTAGCGGGGAGCAGCATACTTACCGTCCGTGCGGCTCCCGGGGCGCTCCAGAGTGACGTCAGAGCGCCCCATGCGCATGGATGACGTGTCCATGCGATCATGTGATCCATGCGCTTGGGGCGCCCTGACGTCACTCTGGAGCGCCCCGGGAGCCGCACGGACGGTAAGTATGCTGCTCCCCACTGCACTTTACCATGGCTGCCAGGACTTTAGCGTCCCGGCAGCCATGGTAACCATTGAGAAAAAGCTAAACGTTGCATCCGGCAATGCGCCGAAACGACGTTTAGCTTAAGGCCGGATCCGGATCAATGCCTTTCAATGGGCATTCATTCCGGATCCGGCCTTGCGGCAAGTGTTCCGGATTTTTGGCCGGAGCAAAAAGCGCAGCATGCTGCGCTATTTGCTGCGGCCAAAAAAGTTCCATTCCGGAACGGAAGACATCCTGATGCATCCTGAAGGACGGACTGTCCATTCAGAATGCATTAGGAAAATCCTGATCAGTATTCTTCCGGCATAGAGCCCCGACGACGGAACTCTATGCCGGAAGACTATAACGCAGATGTGAAAGAGCCCTTAGAATGTCAGCAAAGTGAATGAGATTTGTACAAATCTAATCCACATGCCATGTACATTTTCCATGTAGAAAGCAACATGGCAATTTTTGACACGGAATTGTTGTGAAACCTCCCCCACTGACTCTAAAGTCAAAATCTGCACCAAACACAAGTGTTGCATATTTTTCGGTGCATTACACACGGATTTGCAGCAAAATCCGCAAGTCCTAAATTAAAAAAAAGGTGCACAAAACTAGCACTTTAAAAATAAATGACTGCACTCACAGGCTGCAGCAGCCGCATTGGAGAATACATCGCAGGAGCCTGGGTTGTACAGAGAAAAGGCAAGGGAACCAGGGGAGGAGAGTGATTAAATATATTATATATATATATATTTTTTTTTTAATACTCGCTGGGTGACACAGCTGAAATCTGCAATCTGGTGTGCATTTGTATGTATATACTCCAGCAGCATTACAGCTACGTGCGGACATACCTTAATAGGCTTCCAAAGGACCATGCGTATGAAATAGCTGGCATATGGAACTACAGTACCTCCACCTCTTCGATTTCCAGGTTGTACAATACGGTCGCGTGCACAAAGCCTTGCTGCACATAAAATGCATTTAGATGTCAAATGAGACACATTAAGAAATAATGACAGGAGCCAAATGAATTAATGCTTTAGCAGCCAAACACATTTTAATAGACTTTGTATTCCAAGAACCCCCCTCCCCCCCCCCCCCCCAAAAAAAATATCTTGTCGTAGTTATAATGTGAAGCAACAAAGTTGCACATAATACAATCAAATGTTTTTTTAAAACAAGAAAAAAAAAACTTGTTAAAAGCTCCCACATTTGTCCCCTTTGAAAAGTTAAACAAAAAAAAAAAAAAAACTCAGTTTTTTCAGAAGACTCCACATGTAAATCCCTTTTCTACCAGACTCACCCTTCATTTTAGGAGCTGCTGGTAGAGAATGGATAAATATATAACATCTGACAGGTATTTTGAGAAGTTACACAGACATTAACCAAAGCATCCAGAAAAATCCTGGCAAACCCCACCCAGATCCCAATAATTTGGGTTTTGTTTTTTTGTTGTCTCTGAGTCATATGTAATGATACAGTACCAGCTGCTGCAAAACACAAAGAATTGTAAAATAATAACTACAGTCTCAGCTTATACACAACTTATAGAGTTAAACATTTTAGCTTGCAGGAACTGACAAAACATAAAATTTCCTTCTTGTAAGTACCACAATACTATATAAGATTTAAAACATGGTCTACAGAAAACAAAAAAATAAAATAAAAATCGGGAGGCGCTGTGCTAGATGGATATGCTGAAATGTGATTGCTGGAATTGGAGGCTAAACAAGAAGATATTAAAGATGAAAAACATTTACGGTGCGCCCAACTATTCAGCCTGAGGAAGTTAGAAGATGTTGAAGAACCTGATTTTGTCGAGAGTTCATCTGGCCAAGATTTGGCGTGGACCAGTCAAGGTACAAATTGAGAACACAAATGGATTTCGCGATATAGCCCATTGTATTTCAAATTACCAAATGTAACATATACCTATACACAAACTCCGCAGTGTCCTCTTGATTATAGCAATTTTTCCCCATTTAGATTGCTTGCCAAGCAGAGTTCTGTCAGCAGCGTCTAAAGCTGGCCATGCACATTTGAGATAGAGCTAGGATTCAGGCTGAATCCCCCGTACAAATACCAAAGAGAGATGAGCATCTACAAGACACATCTGCTTCTGCTCATCTCCCCAAGAACAGGTCTGCTTGAATGTGTCCATTCTTTTTTTTGCAGTGGTGAAGATAGGGGAACTATCAGGCTGAAGCCACCCAGCAGGGTCTGATGTGTATGGCCAGCTGAAGGCTACACAACAGCGGTCACTCCTGCTTGGCCAATAGGCAGGATCTGGACTCCTATTCCATTTTTATCTGTTGTGTCTTAAGCAACCTACAAGAATGGAGGGTTGTCCTGCTGTTTCAGCAGCACTGAACTTGCCAACGTTGTTGCCTTCCTATTGGAAGTTTATGGACAGAATGTCAAGGACCTTAGATATCTCCTCTGCCTGCACAGGACACTGGCTGGGCATTTCAGCTTCCCTATATTCCACATCCGGAAGCAAAATGTAGCTATGGATCATGCTTGTTAAGCACTGCACGCAAATAGCCATGATATAGGGACAACTACAGAGCTTAGGAGGTGTCCAGGCCCGGCCAATGCTTACCAATCAAGACCCATAATGCTTTGCTGGATAGAGCACAGCATATTCAAGTATATAGTTTTTAGCAAAACACTGAAATCTGGAGATCTGCGCATCATTAACTGCCAAAAGGCTCAAATATGCTGATCAGGCAGCAAAATATAATGACTATATAAAAAAAGACAAAGATGTAAAGGATGAAAATATATTCTGACCAGGTATTTCTATTACTGGTGTATCAGCAATATATGTGCAAGACACTTTACTGTAACCTCTTGGA
The DNA here is from genome assembly GCF_014858855.1 of Bufo gargarizans. Lineage (NCBI taxonomy): Eukaryota > Metazoa > Chordata > Amphibia > Anura > Bufonidae > Bufo > Bufo gargarizans. The sequence goes on along the minus strand of NC_058086.1, from coordinate 14,385,775 downwards.
GGTGGCTTAATTGAGTCTATTCTTCACCCTGATCAGAGGCACTGCATACATGTACACTGGAGAGCGCTAGTAGCAGTGCCAGTCTTCTATTACATTGCCTTCCTCTTACCTATTGCAGCTGACCCATGTTTGCTCACACCTAGTCCACAACCCTCCCCCCTAAAATCCTAGGGGCTCAAGAATCACGTAAAATATGATGGAAAGCAAGTTTTTCATTTTAACTGTAGTCTAGTAAACATAAAAAAATAGATATATAATAAAAACCCTGCAACAGACAGAATTTCTTACATGTTACGGTGTTTAATATACGTAAAATTGTGAAAATTATTTAAGACATTTTCCAGATGACTCTTCGGTTATAGACTTTGCCATTTCAATGTCAAAAGCAAATATGCAGATTTCAAGATACATTTGGTCTGAGAACGAACATCCAGCAGTAAGAGCTCAAAAAGTCAACGGTCAAAAAACTGGTAACTGAATGAAAAGCTTCCATTGACATGCTACCTTTGGCAACAGCAGGAAGGAAGGGGGGCACGGTCTTTAAAAGGACTGGGGAGGGATGGCGCTGACCTGATGCACATTTATGGACTGTAAACAATGGACAGTCAGTTAAGATCCAATCCCCAATCTACATCATGGAGTAATTTCCTAAGGCTGTAGATGGTTGAAGAGATTTCGAAACATTACAGAAGAGCAGCCTTCTAAAAATAAAAAATAAAAACGGCATGAAAAAGGCTCATTTAAAAACTCGGTGGAATTAGGAACAGATTATATAAAAAGCATTGCACCAGGTTTTAAAATAAGCGTTACCTTTCAAGATCTAACACTAAATACCCCTTTAAGAAATGGCTGGGAGGGGAGTAAAATGTTTAAGTCCGACCGACAATAAACAGACGATAGAAAATAATGTGGCCTTTACTCCAAACCTGATAAATTAAACATTACAAGTAAGAGGAATTCATAGCAATACACATACATTTTTTTGTTTGTTTTTTGCTTATTTTGGTTAGTTGAGAAAAGTCCAAGTAACACAATTATGCACGATAAACAGTTTTCCTCTCAAAAATATTTTTACTTTGAGATTTGTTCCCTTCCGTGTCAATCTGAAATTTAGTTCAAAGCTCAGTACCCTCTTACAGGCGCAATCTTAGAAAAATAATATATAGTGCATTGTTGGATGTCAGATTTCAATAGCTTTAACACCTATGGGATGTGATAAAACCCTAACAAAATTGCTTCAAAAGGCCTTACTACGGTTTGGCAAAGTTGTGTGTAGCTTCGGAACGTAACTTCAGGTACACATTCCATAGAGGTATTTTCTATGGATCAAACTGATTACTAAATTTTGTATTACCAAAATATTCACAGTAGTTAGGCTAGGGATACATGTCCAACATTTGTACATCATAAGACCACCCGTGTCCAGAGTAATTGGACATTGCTGCTCGCCAGGTAGCATGGTGCATTATGCAGCATCGCCATCACGCAGCAGGCTAAACAATAGAAGGACCTGTCTTTCGCTGCAATTCGGCATAACACATGCTGCCATGTAGCTCCAGCCTTAAATGTATGCAAAATTGTAGTTCAGCAATCCTTTACAAATTAGTTTTTCTTCACTTGGTTATAAAAATAAGTCTTCTCTCAGACGGCAATCCTTGCATAAATCTTCTTAAATTTACTATTAAAAAAACAAACAGGCACAGTACCAATAATTTAGCTATTTTACAAACACAAAAAAGGTTTTTGCCATCAGAAAACCTGTATTATTCTTTGTTTTGCATCCATGAGTGGCGAGATTATTAAAAAGGTACGGCCACACAGTGCTGATATGCTGCAGATTTTCTGGAAAGTAGCAAAGTAGATGCGATTTTACAAACTCTCAGGCCCCATTCACACGACCGTATTTTTGGTCTGCATCTACGGTAATCTACATTTTTTGCGAATAGGATGCAGACCCATTCATTTCAATAGTTTCAGAAAAATGTGGACAAGACAGGACGTGCTGTCTGCATCCATATGTCTGTTCTGTAGCCCTGCAAAAAACATAGAACATGTCCTATTCTTGTCTGTTTTGCAGACAAGAATAGGGATTGTAAGAGTGGATCAGCAAAAAAAAAAAATACATAATTTATGCAACACGGATGACGCCTATATTTTTTGCAGATCAGCGTTTTGCAGACCGAAAATACATAAGGTCCTGTGAATGCACTCTCATCCACATGCATAAAAAAACCTGAGCCGACCCGCAGCGGAATTGACCTGCAGTGCCGATTTAAAGGGGTTTTCCCCAGAGTTTTATACTGACAACCTACCCCTCAGGATAGGTCATCAGTATGTGATCAGTGGGGATCCTTGACAATCAGCTGTTTGAAGAAGAAGGCGCACTCCAGGTGCATTGGATACGACTTAAATGGGACTGAGCTGCGCCTAGGCCACGTGATCGATGAACGTTACATCGCCGGCCTAGGAAGAAGCTGCAGTACTCGACCCCCACTGATCCGATACTGATGACCTATCCTGAGGACAGGACATCAATATTAAATTCTCGGAAAATCCATGCTGCAGATTTCACTATTTGAAATGCACTGGGGAATTCTATGGCAAATATTCAGAAAACTCTGTGACAAATCCATATGTAATAAAATCTGCAGCAGAAATCCCCCTCCGTGTGGCCGTACCACAAGTGTTATCCAATCTGGGAACCTCTTTTACTTCTACAAGTGTTTCATTTTGGTAACGACACCCTCGGTGAACAGTGCTTCTCTGCATTCAGTATTCATAATCTGTGCTTTTCTCACTTTCCTAAAACACTGACTGAAATAGAAAATTTAGGCAGCCTAAAATAGCAGTGCACATGACTGTCTCCGCTCACTGATTGCACTGGTAACGGTTGGTCACAGGCAGTTGTGCGACTACAAATAACCCTCACTCCCACCTTCCACAAAGAAAAAAGTAACATCAGGCGCTATAAAGTAACATAGGGGATACAATTACATTTGCATATGTAGTCTTCAGAGGCAGAATCTGGGACAATGTTACAAATAGGACAATATTAAAGGGGGGTCCTATCCGAGACATGAGCAAGCTTGCTTTACTACTTCTTCTTAAAGGGGTTGTCTCATCTAAAACACTGGAGGCATAGTACTAGGATATACCACCAATGTCAGGTAGAAGTGGATCCCAGAGAGGAGACCCCCCTCCATTCACTTCTACGGCAGTCCCAAGAGGCAAATGGAGAGGCAGCCGGTAAAGTGCAGTGTGCTCTCCATTCACTTCTATGGGCAATCGCACACCTGACATTGGTGGTATATCCTAGTAATAGGCTACCAATGACTTAGATAACATAACCACTTTAACTCCCATAGATTTGACTAGAGATGGGAAACTATTTGAGTACAGAAAACAACATTTCTGCCAAGAATCTAAAGGATGATAAACTGGCATGGGCTCAATGTCCATAACTGCATATCAAATGGGAGATCAACCCCCTTTACAGAACAAGCAAGACAGGCGCATGGCTTCTGTGTGCAAGAAATACACATGGAGAAAACAAGGGAAGATGCATTACCTTTATCACTGCTGAGGAGGCAATAAAGGTGCTATTCCTCCTGTGGTACATTTGCTTGTACACCACAAGGACAGAATGTCATGGACAGAACTCTGGATATTGTGCGGCTAAGCGGAAAGAGACTGAAATCTGAAGAAAGCGTGCACGTCACTTACTGGAGGGGGTAACACCTCGAAAAAGATGCCTCAGGTCTGTAAACATTCTGGAATGAGGTAAATACTTTTCACCATTATTTGTTACCAGTGCCACAAGGATTATCAAAAACCACCAACAACTGAAACATGACCTTGGACAACTGTAGCAGCACATACCCTTTTGGACCACAAAGTGACATTTCAAACAACTGCCAACTTACAATTTCATACCATGCATCTTGAACTCTGATGAAAGTCCTCCACCCAAGCACAACTGCTGCATTCACAAAGTAGATATGCTACCATTCTGAAGGGCATAAGACGTAGACCATCAGCGATGACGCTGGTAAACTGATTGCCTACATGCTTCACTAAGTAAAGGTCACAGATAAAACTTGATTGACATAAAGGGGCTCCAAGAAAATAAACCCCAAGACTATGGGTGAACAATATGCTGGATGGGATATCAAATCACTTTCCCTAAAAGGTGAGATTCTAACTGGTTGTGAAGAGGCCTCTTTGTCCAACGATATCAATGTGGACAGGTAAATCTAGGAACAGAAGCTTTTCTCACAGAATGCCTGTAGATTCAGACCCTGGTAACTCAAGACAGTATAAGGAAAATTGAATAAAACCAAAGCAGAGTTAATATGCATCTTCTGGTTCTTGTATCTACACATGAAACGGCAATGAATCATCCAAGCATATTTAGAAGCATCATTAAATCGGGGACAACCTCCAACAATAGCATTTAGAAGCCAAATTAAATCATGAAGGAGCAACCTCCAGCAACTGCTGAAACGCTGAGTGTTGCTCATGCCAGACGTAGAGAAATTCCCGAGTTGTGCAAAACAGGAAGCGGTTTCTTGCAGGGCAATTTTTAAAAAAGAATTAAAAATGCCATAAAACACCAGAAAAGACAAACAAAACTGAAGATCAATTAGAACCTGATGAAATAGTATTGTAGTATGGTTCTTACTCTACCCAATTGTCCTGTTCAGCCATTATTTTCCTGTGATGCTCTGAGACGTCTGCAATTGTGGACTGGTCACCCCATAGCACTCACACCCAAATAATGGAGTAAAGTGGTGGTTCACCTTTTAACATCTAAAGCTGGCCATGGACACCAGATAACTGTGAAACAAGATGCAGGATTAGAACACTGGTCACATTTACTTGTTCAGATGAGTTATTCCATGTTGGACCTTCCAAATAGTGGCTAGTTGTCATCTGAAGCTTTTGTTAAGAACAGTCCATCAGATGTCATAGATTCACAAGGGGGTTTCATTTTTTTTGTGCATGGTATAATATGTATTGCATTGATCTCACTTCTCTCGTCAACTTTACAGAATGGGTCTAGTTTTTCTGTACATACTATGAGATAATACTTGTGGTACATCTATATAGACTTCTCACGTCCAGAGAAGCATTCAGGAGTCTTCAGGGTTCTTCTTAGATCTAGTCTCAGAGCAGCTACCCGCTGGTTCAGTGTCTGTCCAGGCCACACTATGCTCCTTTTCATTCTGGGATGTGAAGGTTTTTGAGCTCAGGAGTCTATCAGGACTAGGATTCGATCAGCCACCAGAGCTTTAAAACTCATCTCAACCACGATCAGTTGTTCCAAAATATGTGCAACATTAAATGATCTTAAAAGGTGAACTTGTAGTTTAAGGGACAGTCAATGCAGGAATGAATCTACTTGACTAGTAAATGCAACAGTCTGGCGGTATGCATACATTTTACAAATTGAAGAATTAAATGAAAGGGTCACAATAAAAGTCACACAATGGGTTGGTTTACATCAGAACTAGTGCAATCATAGTTTGTACTGGAGTTGCCACATCTGGCACAACTGGACACTGCATTGAGTATAACTGGGTCCGGAATAAAAATGCAGGCTTTCAGCAGGCCAAATACCGCTACATGAAGCTGTATTTGCCCAGCCAAAAATGGTCAACTGTGCCGGAAACCTTCAATTATAGTCAAAGGGGATCCGGTGGTGTTCAGGAGCACCTGGATATGCCAGATACGGTAACTCTGGTAGTATGTTGTTCTGCTGGAACAGACTACTGGAGTTCACTAGCGCAGATGTGAACCTACCCTAACTTGCATACAATTGTTAAGCAGCTGCAAAACGAAACAAGTGTCTGTTAACGTTTTAATTAAACCTTTTTGGATGGGGGTTTCATAGGGTGGAAAAGTACAGTCCAAGAGCTAATCATAGAATATACATGTGACATTATAAAGTGTTCTGCATTTACATGGAAATGGCTACAAATATACTGAGAGATGGAGAACGAGTGTGTACGTCATCATAATATTCTCATATGTTAATCACAGGCACTTTTGCTCAGCAGAAATCCCATCATGGGTTTCCTTGTCTGCGTCTACCATTCTCAAAGGGGGATGTTCAACTTCTTGTTCATGGGATGGGTCAAGGATTCTGGGGTTGCAGTTCAGCCCCATTCAAGTGAATGGAACTGATCTGCAATACCATAAAACAAAAAAAAAAAACATGGACAAAAAAGTGGCATGGTGTTTGGGATACTTTTGGAATGTGGGAAATGCTTAATGTTGCTGAATTTTATCAATAAGATTTTCAGGAGATATAAGGATACAGACAATTCGGCTTGAGAAATCTTAAACTTGGTATGGAGATCACTTGCTACACAGATATGGGTTATCCCAGTCTTACTGATGTTCCTTATGACTTAGTCTACTTTCACACTAGTGGCAGGACGAATCCGTCCTGCCGCTATTTCGCTGTGCCGCCGCTCCGTCCCTATTGACTATAATGGGGACGGGGGCGGAGCTCCAGGGCAGCACGGCAGTGCACGGTGAGAGGCCGCTGGACTAAAAGTACTGCATGTCTGACTCTTTACCAGCAGTCCAGCGGAATAGCGGCAGGACGGATCCGACAAGGTGAACAGCCTGTCGGATCTGTCCTGCCGCTAGTATAAAAGTACCCTTGAGTTACATGCATTTTAAGCTACGTTATTAGATCTTGTTCCCTTTACGTCTATAGATTTGCCAATCTAGAACATGTCAAGGTGTGAATGCACAAAGTAGGTAAAGATTAGGCAACGTTTGGTACCGACAGCGTACATAATCTCAGTTCAGTAGAACAGGATGGTCAATAGATGAAACAATATTTTTGGTTGGGTTCAGTTTTACCGCAGCTAATAGATCTTACATGCCCTCCATTACGTGACATGACTGCCGTCTTACAAATACGTTACATTTAGGGCCATACACACAATTCCGAGCTGCAGGAAGGCATTTTGGTAATGCCGTGCTTCAAGAGCAATTTGCCCTGCATCGGCACAAGCATTCATTGCATTTGGCATGTGCAGAAGCTTTAAGGTTCTGTTTGCACTTGCATTTTTAGATTCCTTGAAGGCATTAGTATTTTTGATGGCAAGAAAATCGCAGCCTGCAGCACTATTCGTGCCATCAAAAATACCTAAAGTCCAATAACTAATCTAGCATGGCAGTCACCGCTCTATTATGAACAGAAGCCAAGAAAGAAGTACGAATATGTAAGTATGGCCTGATCCACACAGGTGCATATTCCATCCATGTGTGCAACAAACAACACAGACCTTTACACGTCAACAGTGCAATTCATGCCTGCGTTTTTCCCCACATAGATTGACGGTCTGTATGTAGAAACGCAGGACATGCAATCTCTCAAGGAACACAGACCTGGCGACGTCCATGTCCTACAAAAGGCTTCACTGCAGCTCTTCTTTAAAGGGGTTGTTCCATCTCTGCGTTTCCACAGCAAGATGGGACTAAGCTCTAGGCCAGAGGTGGCCAACCTGAGGCTCTCCAGCTGTTGCAAAACTACAACTCCCAGCATGCCCAGACTGCCTACAGCCAGCAGCCTACAGCCTACAGCAGGGCATGGTGGGAGTTTAAGTTTTACAACAGCTGGAGAGCCACAGGTTGGCCATGCCTGCTCTAGGCGGTCAGGCTTACGGTACCAACCAAGCAGGCCGGTGCTCCGCTGTTTCCTTAGCTCCTGTTGCAGTGAATGGGGGCACAGCAGGCTACACTGCTTCCATAACTACGGGGGTTATGGAAGAAGCATAGCTTGTTCTCCAAACCACTGCAATGGGAGCTATGGAAACAAACCCTTTAATACGGTTGTCTGGATCTGGCTGTAAGAAATAACAGCACAATCAATAGGACTTGCAGTAAGTGCTGAACAGATGATCATTGGTTTGCGCTGCATTTTCTCCGATGCACACAGGGCAGAGTCACATTTCTAAGGTTAAACCAAACTCCGCGAGACAGACTGGTCATAAATAGCACCATAGCAGCTCAGTACCACCTAAAACTGGAATTGGCTTCACCTGCAAACCTGCCAAGGAAATTTAACAAAACCCAGAAAATTTAAATCTCCAAAAATAAGGCCCCATGCACACGGCCGTGTTTCACAGCCGTGTGCGGGCCGTGGAACCGCGGCCTGGATCCCTCCTGAGAGCAGGAGCGCACGGCGTCACTGGTTGCTATGACGCCGTGCGCTCCCTGCTGCCGGCACAGTACAGTAATACACTGGTATGATCTATACCAGTGTATTACTGTACTGTGCCGGCAGCAGGGAGCGCACGGCGTCATAGCAACCAGTGACGCCGTGCTCTCCTGCTCTCAGGAGGGATCCAGGCCGCGGTTCCACGGCCCGCACACGGCTGTGAAACACGGCTGTGTGCATGGGGCCTAAAGGTGGTCACGGAACTAGTGGACGTGGAGGGGCAGTGTAACACAGGTGTTACAAATGTCAAGCAACCACATTTTACAAAAAATGTATGAAGACAGATTGGTCGCCATGAGTAAAAACACTTCTTTGCCCCAAGTTTTGATCAGATTTGTAGATGGTTGAAACGTGACGCAATAGAGGTACCAGTAAAATACATAAGAAAGCAAGCTTCAGAGAGTATGCGGTCTATAGCATGCTGGCAACCTGGAGATCACCAAAGCCACGGCAGAGAGGCAACAACTAGGGAGGGTTTGGAAACTGCCCACAATACACCTGCAAGTAATATATAATCATTTACCGATAAGCACCTTTTAGTTGTAGACATGTATTCGTGAACTTAAGACTGTCACCCGGCCTGCATCATCATACACAGCGTGGCGCTCTCACAACCCCTTCAAAGTAATATCCCTGTGAATAGCCTTGTGGCCACAGTCGAACATCTTAAGAGGTACAGATATTTTACATTTCCCTGAATTCTGCACATTTCAGCTGGGGTGCAAAAAAAAAAAAGTCAAATACAGATGAGTTGCATGTTTATCCACATGAAGAGGTATTCACCGTAATATAGTAAAGTGCATCCTGCACAGATACACAGTGGAGTCAATCAGTACGCACAATAAAGTCAACAAGAAGCTTTACGGTTTCAAATCATTCGCCACAGATCTTCCTGAGTATCGCTTGTGCTCACTCAATGGCTGCCTCCAATGTGTTCAGGACGTGACTGGTAGAGAATCCACCCCCCCCCCCCCCCTCCCCTAAAACATAACTATGATGTAAAATATATATCTCAAAATGCAAAAGGATTTTGTATGCCCCTGGGTTACAGAGAGAGAAGACGCACTAGCTATAAAACAGTGTATACTGTCCCTTTAAATGCATAATATATAACTAATAAGATTCAGTTGAACAAAGTAATGTACAATTAACGTTAGCAGCACATACAAATAGTAATGTAACCTCTGCTGGAAAGACGCAGCCTTTGACATTGACGTACAGTGCACACACGGCAACGAATAGACCTAAATGTGTTAGGGGTTGCTGGGTACATGGTGAGCTGGCAAGGGTCGTGAAAAGGACAAAGCGGTGGACATGGGCTACCTGCCACGGGTTACCTCCACAAGTAAGAGTCTTAACTGGAAGTGAAATGGTTGAAATGTTCAAAATCTATTAGTATTAAAGGGCCTTTCCAGGACTTCGATACTGATGACCTAGCCTCACACCGCTACACAGAAGATGGAGCCTTCTGCTCTTGGCTGCGTCCATTATGCAGTTTTCCAGCTCCTGCCCTAAACAATTGATTGGTGAGGGTGCCAGGTGTCTGACCCCCAAAGATCTGATTTTGATTACCTATCCTGAGATTAGGCCATCAATATCTAAGTCCTGGAACACCCCTTTAAGTCACGCTGAAGATGACTAAGGGGGTAAAAATTTAGAGTGCTCCTTTGGGTAACGTTTATTTCCATGGAACAGTGAGCACCCAGCCATCTTCCGCCCCAGTAACACATCATGAACAGAGGCTGGGACTCAATATAGTGTAGTAATAATATCAGAAGGATTAATGGAAGATGAAATGGCACAATGGTAAAATGCCCAGTCGTAAGCTGAAGCAGGGTAGATCTGACCGACTACTTCTTTGCTCCTAGTCACACTTTACATCACTAATTCTCATTCATTCAGTTACATCTATGATCTAAAGAGTTCCTTACATGGGACCAGAGATTATGAAATAAGTAGCAGGTTATATAGGGCATAGAGCAGGGATCTAAGAGTGCTTACTATTTTTCTGGGCGCCGCTCTATTTGCCCGCTGTGCCCCTGTTGAATTCTCCCGCCTGGTATGCTAATGAATAATAGCATTGGTACAGGGAGGAGGAAGAGGCTGCCCTGTTTCTCAATGGGCGTCTCCTTCTCCCTGGCTGTGACGCTCTCTGCTGTGATTGGACCGCGCTACAGCCAGGGAGAAGGAGACGCCCATCGAGAAACCCTGGCATCTCCTCCTCCCTGTACCGATGCTATTCATTAGCATACTAGGCGGGAGAATTCAACAGGGGCACAGCAGGCGAACGGAGTGACGCCCAGAAAAATAGTAAGCGCTATTAGATCCCTGTTCTATGCCCTACATAACCTGCTACTTATTTCATAATGTCTGGACCCATGAAAGGTCCTCTAAGTGTCTTTGTGGATATTTCATGGCAGCTCCATCAGGTGACATTGCTGAGCTAACAGCGACATGCCTAGCATCCTACAGTATTAAGGGTGTCAGATGCTAGCCCCCTCGCGCTCCCCAACGTATTCCCACCTCCGCCTCGCTTTCCAGCTGACCCTGGCCAGCACTTATCAACATAAGTGCATAAGGTGAACTAACCCACAGCAACCAGTAGGACATACTTCATGGCGGATGGCTTGTTGACTACTGAGCACTACTGCATATTTTCTCCATGTCAGAATAGGTATGTTGGGAGTCATGGATTTCAGAAAAAAAATTAAGCAACACAAACACAAAGCTTGTACAAAAGTTACCAAAAAAACACCACAAAACGCGTGAACAAAAAACAATGTTAGCCTCTGATTCAGTCTTATACTCAGAGTATAGTCACAGCCAACAGTGCTGAGCAGCATCACAATAATTACTAACTAGACAGCTGACAATAATGCATAGATACAGGCACATACTGACCAGCCAGAGAAACCAGTACCTTCATAATATTTATGTATAATCACCTTCCAACATACAGGAGAGCCCACCACTGCGCCTACAGATTCATTTGACTTTCATTGACTGACCGTCAGAGTGTCTACTGAAGCCTTCAGACTGACCTGGTCTACAGAAGAAAAAAAAAAAAAAAAAAAAAAAAAAGGTGTCCTATTTGTACACTATGAACCTCATGTGATCTCCAGAAAGGAAATATTCTTCATGGAAGAACTCTATGTAAGGGATGAAATGTCACACTACAACAGCAAGTCAAGCATTGTGAAGAGAGGGATAAGTGCTGATGAAGATGGGAAGAAGTCTACAAGACAAGTAACCAACCAAGCTTGTTCCTACTTCTACACGAATGGCATGTTCCCTATAGGTTTTGAACATTCCCACAAGATATCCATGTACCTGTCCTAAGAGTCAGAAAGTTCTTTAATTGTAGGAAGCATAAGGTACCTAGCTGGTCATCACAATGCTAGCAGGCGTTTAGCGTCATGGAACCCATTCAGAAAACAAAACTGCAGCCAGGTTGTGGACGAAGACTGCTCAGACATGCAATTTTAATGAGAACCAACATGGCTTTCAAGTTGATTGTTAAGGAGGCGCAGTTTTGAGGGTAAGAAGTTTTACCTCCATAACTATGTGGCCAATAAAAATCAATTTTGAAACCATGTTGATGGCCGCTGCTTGAGAACCCAGCCACGAATGACTTGGTCTATTGCTAGGGAGAGGAAATATGAGTCAGAAGCTTTTTCCTGATTGTAATTCTCATAAGAACTTAAGCACTCTTCCAAGAGCTAATAGACAAAATTCACGTTGACTGAAGATCGCTTTTAGATTTACAGTTGTGGGACAGTCTGGACAAAAAGGGAGGTCATTGTGTGTAGCCTATGTAGAGAGGCACAATGACGAGCTTTAGGAATGGAACCTCTGCGTTTTCAGGTACAAGATCACAGCTTGGAGGGTGCTTGAAGAACTAAGACTTCAAATTTAAGTTTCTACAAATACATGTGAGACTTCCAGACATACATCTTGTGTTTCAATGCAGGAAATGAGCAGGGAACATGAAAAACATTGCTGCTTGAAAGGTACCTACAAGTAATCAGCCAGCCCCCAATGAAGTCTACTGCTCAGTCCAGCACAAGATGTTTAAAAAGGCTAAAAAGAAATATGTACACAATAAAAGCGTGCCAACACAAACAACCAATAAAATGCCGGACAAACAAGATTCATATTGAATAGGACGATTGTGTAGGTATGTAGAGGTGCCATCGTGGTGCACATACCAGTTAGCATATTGTAATTTACATATTAAAGAGACTCTGTCAACAGACAACTATTATATATTAGCCAAAACGAGCAAGCTAAATGAGCTGGATGTAAAACACGTCAGTAAGACTACTTTCACATTAGCGTTTTTTGCGGATCTGTCATGGATCTGCAAAAACGCTTCCATTACAATAATACAATCGCATGCATCAGTCATGAACGGACCCGGTTGTATTATATCTCTTTTATAGCCATGACAGATCAGTTTTGAACACCACTGAAAGTCAATGGGGGACGGATACGTTTTCTATTGTGTCAGAGAAAACGGATCCGTCCCGATTGACTAACATTGTGTGTCAGGACGGATCCATCTTGCTCCGCACCACATCGCGGACAGAAAAACACTGCTTGCAGTGTTTTTCTGTACGCGATGAAGACGCAACCATAAAGGAACGGAATGCATTTCGTTCAGTTCTGTCCCCATTAAACAATGAATGGGGACAAAACTAAAGCGCTTTCTTCCGCTATTGAGATCCTATAAAGGATCTCAATAGCGGAATTGAAAACGCTAATGTGAAAGTAGCCTAAGCCAAGAGGGATCACGTGACCCGCTTTTATTTTAATTTTCTTTTTACAAAATAGTTCTAACTTAGCCTGTCAAATGATCCCCAGGATGTCTATTTTAGGTGCAGCAAGTGATCTCTTATGCCTTGAAGCAGGATCGGTAGTCCAGCACCCACCATCTTAGGCCTCATACACACGATCATACTGTGATCCACAAAAAATACAGTATTTGTCACCATGCAATATGAACAAAAATAGGACATGTTCAACGGACTTATAAAGTGGAGAGAACATGGATGACTTTTGTTTTATGCAGACCCATTGAAACGAATGGGTCCGTGTGCTAGCCTAAAAAAATGAGGATCCAAAAAACGGCCATGTGCATGAGGCCTTATAGTCATGAGGTGGCTTAGCAGAGATCTGTCTGCTAACAAGTTCTCTTTAGGACCCTTTGAGACGACAGAGTGTCACGCTGTGGAATCGCAGCGCAGCAACCGTCCTACTGCCGGGGTCACATAGCATTATATTGCGTTATGATACTATGTAACCCTTACAGTTCTGGAATGTATTGGATAACACTGACAGGAATAGGTCAGTGTTATCCAATACATTCCAGAACTGTAAAAGGTTACATAGCATCATAAATCAATATAACGCTATGCGACTCCGGCAGTGCTAGAAGTTCAGGACAGGAGCTGAACTGCCAGTCCGCAGCACGATAATCGCTCGTCTGAATGGAGCCTTAAGGCTACCTGCACATGGATGCGGGTGAACGTGCAGAAGATACGCAAGAATTTCCGTGTGTTTCTGCATTAAACCGCAATTTCTAATAGCAGTGTTCGGTGCCGTTTTGCCTCAGATCTCTCCTTCATTTGAAAAGGGTGAAATCAGCACCTAAAACCGCAAACATAATTGATATTCTGCAGAAAACATCTGCAAAGTGTATGAGAGATTTGTTTAATCTCATACACTTTGCTGGTACTGTAATACGCTGCGGGTTTTCCGCATGGGAATCAGTGTGGAAAAACTGCACATATTCTGCATCATGTACAGGTATCCTAAGACGGACTGAAATATCACAGAAAAGAAAGAAATAATGAAACATTAGTTTGTGCCTACTGAAATATTTAACAGAACTGACAGCATATCATCAATGAGACCCTGTGCCCATCTGTAATGTAAGATTTGTGCCAATCACACAAATATGGAAATATATTGTAATTTCCCCCCTTATAATAACACTAGTAATGAGAACACGAGTGTTTCAAAGATGCAGATCCGCAGGTTATGAAAAAGAAGCAATAGACTTAGCAGCAGATTACACAAACCAGTGACAACCAGAGGTGCATTATATTAAACACGCACGTTGGGCATGAACCCATTGGGTTGGTCTGTAAGACTGGATTCAGGCACAACCAACGTATCCGATATAAGGCAAACTTGGCTTGTCACTCGTATCACATTACAGCCCTGAGACTTACATAGGGCTGGAATTTGTTAGAGGCCCGGAAGGAAAGCATTAAATGGACATTGAGGTTTTACCTGGAGATTTAGTTTGCATTAACTTTGCCTGTTGCAGTGGTAAAAGGATCATTTAGAAATGGCTGCTACTGGTATTCAGTGGAGGCGGAAATAAAAGCGATGGTTCAGGTACAGGTGTCTAGACTGGCAGTGCAATATATGCAGCAAGTACACAAGGCTTGTTAACCAAGCCGAACACAATCTACTACTGTGCATTGCTGTCATTTAATTTTATCTTACAAATCCCATACAGAATTACCCTATAGACGAGTGCCAAGTGCTGTTCTTTGTGGAAGTCCGCTGTGCCACTGGCCATCTTCGCATTGCATTTTGACACAGACATCCAAGAATCCATGAGGCAACTATAAATTCTAAGTGCCACCCATAAGAGATCAGCGTTCAGACATTGACCCTTCGGTTACCAGAACATATCTAGAAAGTGAAGGCCTCTCTGGCAGCAAATATAACATACGGATCCTGTGGACTTAATGCACTGTAATATGCATAGCTCCCAGGAACATAACAAAAGGGTACAAATCAACACAAAAACAACCTAACACGTGGGGGGAGAGTTTTTTTGTTTTGTTTTTTGTAATAGTCATCTAACTGGAAGCCTATGCCCCCGGCAGGCAGTTTTTCCTGCAGCGTGTTGCAGATGCTTGAGGAACACCATAAAAAACAATCTTGGATAGTTACATTAAATCTTTGAAAGGTGTGCCCGCAATGGGCAACCGGGTGAAAGGGAGAGACAAAATAAAAGTCATGACTGTCACAGTACACAATACAAGATGAGCAAGATACAATTTGGTTTTCTATGCCAGCCATGCCAACCACCCGCCATCCCAAGCTGGGAAAGAAATAGGTGCTTATGTTGCCACTTTTTGCCTTGAAATGTTCATTAAATGCATGTTAGAGGAGCATTTCACTCACTTACCCCGAACACAAAACAGCTCTATTAATGGGTAAAGCACTTTGCTACCAGTGAGAACTTTAGTGCATTAATGTGCGACATGTCACAGCCCGCTCTGGCAGCAAACTGGTTCTTTTTATTTTTATTTTTTAGATTTTAAATACCCCTCTTCCCTGCATCTTCAAAAAAAAAAAAAAAAAAAAAAAAAAAATAATAATAACTTTTGCACCAACATAATTTGTTTTCAGCAGTCCCAAAAAATGCCATGTAAAATAAAACAAAAACACCCCACTCTGAACCCCCCAGCACAAAATGACTCTTAAATGGTTGGTTTTGTGAATTCACATTGTCTTTCAACATTGGCTTTCATTATTCAAGTATTTCAAGACTGATATGTGTTTTTGTCCTTTTTTTTTTTTTTTTTTTTTTCTTCTTTCATTTTCGACATCTCCCTTCCCCCCAGACCATTTCTTTCAGGACCCCTCCCTCCCCCCTTTTCTGATCTCCGATGGGGGGAGAGGAAGGAAATTGCAAGCACAAAAAGAAAAAAATGAAAAAAGAGTAAAGGGAATAAAATAACAAAAAACACTCTTAATAGTGACCGCAGGCATTTGTAAGTTGGCGATCAAGAGTCTTGACTCACACCCACCTGATTTGACTTTCAGTTTTCTTTTTTTCAACTTACGTTTAAAAAAAAATGTATTTATTGCAAGTTTTGAAAAAGAAAAAAAATAAGAAAAAAAAACCAAAAACACAAAAAGGTCAAGTTAGTGCTGCTGCTGCTCCGAAAGGTCACGAGGTCAGAGTTGAAAGTTCAAAAGTTCATATTGAGTCGGTCCCTCCTCCCAATAGATCACCGGGTAGTAAAGGGGCAGGGCTGCCCATCCGATGGGCGTCCTCTGTGCTGGGCACCCCCCACAGGCTGGATGAGTAGCTTGGAGTACCCCATAGGGATACGCCTGGCAGGTCACTACCACCACCGCCACTGCTCCACTGTCCCAGCCCTGTAGTCCCTCCAAAAAGGTTAAGGGCTGGTCCTACCGATTCAGCCTGATGGTTTTGTCCCACTTCCAAAGGCTGCCAGCCTGCGCCAGGAGCAGAGGGAGTTGGTGGCTGAGCTTGTGCAAGGTAACGGCTCACCTCATCATCCGTTGCAAATTCCGCCAGAATGGTCGTGTTACCCAAAACGCACCTAGGGTGTAGAGGTATAACATATATAATGAATGCACAAAGCTTTAAAATAAATACATTTACTAAGTTTTTCAGTTAGTATGTGCAACATACTTAAAGAGGACCTTTCACCGATTATTACAATGTGAACTAAGTATACAGACAAGTAGAGCGGCGCCCGGGGATCTCACTGCACTTACTATTATCCCCGGCCGCCGCTCCGTTCTCCCGCTATGCCCTCCGGTATCTCCGGCCACTAAGTTATAGTAGGCGGAGATTTCAGTCACTAAGTTATGGTAGGCGGAGTCTGCCCTTGTTCTGCTCTAGCGCTGGCCAATCGCAGCGCAGAGCTCACAGCCTGGGAGGCTATTTTCTCCCAGGCTGTGAGCTCTGCATTGCGATTGGCCAGCGCTACAGAAGAATAAGGGCAGACTCCACCTACCATAACTTAGTGACTGGAGATACCGGAGGGCATAGCAGGAGAACGGAGCGGTGCCCGGGGATAATAGTAAGTGCAGGGAGATCCCCGGGCGCCGCTCTACATGTCTGTGTTCTTAGTTCACAGTGTAATAATCGGTGAAAGGTCCTCTTTAAATAAAAATTAACCCACCAAGCTGGACTCCCTTCTTCTAAACATTAAAAACACAGCTACTGCCGATTTGGAGATCTGGGACTGCTGCACAGCGCGGCCGTCGATACATCAGTTACAGTATGGGGAGGGAGGAGTTGCTGAAGGCAAGTCGTTATTTTAATGAACAAATGTTCTTTTATTTATTCTATTTTAGTTATCTGTTCTGTGTAGTGCTATTAAGAAAATGGCAAGTTTTGCATTTTGTACTTTTGCAGTAATGCAAATATGTTATTTAATTTAGTAAAAGATGTTTTATTTTGAAAAACACTGTGCATTTCAGTTCTTGAGTTAAGCATAACTACATTTCTGCATTATCAGTAATTTGTGTATGCTTTTGCCTTGAAAATCCAAGCAAATAGACCTCTAGCACAATTCCCTTAAAATATCGCATCACATACCGTTATCGCAATGCATTTCAATGGAGAGTGCCCAAACATGTGCAGCATGATGTACTAGACATCACATGGCTCTCATCTGCAATACTCTGGAGGATTGTGTTTCACATGCCGGGAAGCAAAAGAACAGTGTAAAGAGGGAGCAAATACAGCACTACCTTTATTGTAGTCCCCAAAATCCTGACCTAGGCCTCTCGCCCAGTTATGCGAGTACTCTCTGCTCTGCACTGATGAGGGGCAATCGCCTTGAAACAGCTGTCTGCAGATGGGATGCTGGCTTATTTATTATCCAATTCATGTCTCAAGGCCTTTTAAAAGGTCAAACATTGACTTACAGAATAGCTACCTTAACTCTGGTGGTATTAAAAACACAGCTTGTTAAGAACTCATTTGCATACCCTCTTCCCAGCACTGCCTTAGAAATTGTAATAGAGAACCATGCAGGCTGTAAATAGAGGCTATGTCTGTGAGAGGGGAGAGAAATCATGGAAACTGCATTCATTTTAATTGGTAATTCCACGCACAACAAGCCCTGCCGGCATTAAAACAAAAGTTCATCACCGGGATAGTCAAGACAACTAAAATTAATTACTTCTGATCTATCATGGCAACATCTGGTGGGCATTTAGACACTAATAAGCACCTCTATATTTCTTTTTATTAAAGTAGAAAATCTCTAAGGAGAATCTGTCACCACATACCTGTAAATATCTGACTGGGTAGATGTGCGCTTGTCAGCAGAATGCAACGCACTTTGTTCCGTCTTGACCGGTGGCCCCAATTCCGAGAAATTAGACATTTTAGTTTATGCAAACAAGCCCTTGGTTGCACCCACTTTCTGCTCCACCCCCCTTTCCTTCCAATCCACTCTGAGTGACTGGGCCAGGAAGTGTAGATGTAATCACGCCTTTCCTTGAAATCTTGCAGATGTGAGTTCGCCTCTGATCAGCGCATGTCTGGTACAGATTCATTACTGTACTGCGCTGATCACTGGGCTGAACAAGGCCAGGTGTGATTAGGTCTACACTACCTAGCCCAGGGATCAGCAACCTGCGGCTCTTCAGCTGTTGTGGAAAGCTACAATTCCCAGCATGCTCCATTCATTTCTATGAGAGTTCTTAGCAGAGCAAGTATGCATACTGGGAGTTGTAGTTTCACAACAGCTGGGGAGCCGGAGGTTGCCTACCCCTGAGTCCTAGCCTGTCACTCAGATAAGGCTGGGTGGTGGGTGCGCAGTGGAGCAACAGCAACACCTTTGTTGCACCAAAGGTCTAATTTGCTTAATAAAGTTATAAAATAAAATACATTTCTCAGAATTGGAGCCACCAATGAAGACGGGACAAAGCGTGTTGCAGTCAGCTTGCAAGCGCACATCTACCTAATCAGAAGGATTCATTTGCAAGTATTTGGTGACAGATTAAAAGGAATCAGTCACCAAATACTTGCAAATAAATCCTTCTGACTAGGTAGATGTGTGCTTGCCAGCTGACTGCAAGTCTCTTATAAAAATCCAAAATGCTTAACCATAAAATATTTATATTCTGTCAGATTCTACTAAATAACAGAATACAAACTGACAGCATAGGTGTAGGCTTTAATTTAACCAGTTCATAGCTTAGGAAGTAGTGGCAACAAGGTACTGAAAGTACCGAGGGATTAGGCAACAGAGCTTTTGGGGTTGGAAAAGGCTTTTCTTCATCAATACAGGAAGGGGATCTTTATGGGAGAAGTGGTTAAGCATTGCACTACTTACCTGGAAAATAAATAAATTAGACAGATACCTCTGACTCAAATAGCTAGCACTCCTTTTCTCCAGTTATTATAAAAATGCTTTTGACTTACATGTGCAGGGCATTCTGGGCCTTGGCTGCCTCCTGTTTGGTGCTGTATCGGATGAGAGCTGTGCCCTGGGTGAGGTTGAGATGGAATGTCAGCAGGGGGCCATGCTGCATGCAGATCGTCCGGAGTGTGGAGCCGTCGATCTACAAAGAAAAAAAATGAAAAAAAATATCACGGAAATAGGGCTGCAGTAAATGATTATTTTAGTAATAGAGTATTCTATCGATTTTTTTTTTTTACAATGAATCGAGTAATCTAATAAGAAAAAATTAATTACTAGACTGTTTTCCTTTATAAAGACTGATAAGACTCCCTGCCATTAGTCCCCGACACCCTTCATTCCCCATTGTGCGATCAGCCCAAGTGCATCAGTTCCCCCAGTGCCATCAGGTCCGTTCCGCCAGTGCCATCAGCTCTCCGCCACCCAAGTGCCATCAGCTCTCCGCCCCCCCCCCCCCATTGTGCCATAGTCTCTACTGCCCTGCTCCTCCCGACACCCGGATTGCACAGAGTCATTGGTTGCTATGACGCTGTGCACTCCGGACGCCCAACCTTAGTCACGCCCCCACCCCCTCGGTTTCACCAACTTACCTTTCCAGCAGGGTCACACAGCGCTTCAGGTCATGGCGTATGTACGTTAGGTGGTCCGTGCAACCCGGGACCATGGACGCACTGTGAAGTGTCCAGAGGCCCCCTGCTGGAAAGGTGAGTATTCCAAGCGCAGCGGGAGACCACGGAGCGGGAGTTATAGCAAGCGCTTAACTCCCGCTCCGTGGTCACATGACACAAACGAATCTTCGATGCAAAAAATTTGCAGCGAAGATTTTTGGGTGTCGAATTACGCAATTTAATCGAGTAACCGTTTCAGCCCCACATGGAAACAATAAAAATATTTGCTAAACTTATTTCTACAATCGTCAATGAACAACATACCTGTGGTGTAAGATTAAGAAGGATCAGCCAATAACTAGGGCGCACAGAACTGCCATCACTCCAGGTAGATCCTATAGAAGTTTAAAAAAAAGCATAGTTTATACTTTCTGATATTAAAGAGAACCTGTCACCTCCTAAATGCATGTAAACTCTCCAGCAGTACCTCAGGGTAGCCCGCAGTGTGATACTAATAATACTTTTCATCCTGCAGTCCGATGCTGCATAAGGTCAGAAAACTATCTTTTATCCTCTGTCCGCACCAATTTGCATGTCGGCATGAAGTCAAAGGGGCAGCGGCCTCCTTGCATCAAGTCAAGGTAACCATGCCTCCTCTTGCCTTTGAGTGACAGCCCGCAATTCAGCTTCGCTTTCCCTAGTCTCGCGCATGAGCGGACGGAGGAGAAAAGTTAGTTTTCTGACCTTATGCAGCATCGGACTGCAGGATGAAAAGTATGATTAGTATCACACTGCAGGCTACCCTGAGGTACTGCTGGCGGGTTTACATGCATTTAGGAGGTGACAGGTTCCCTTTAAGGCCAGCCACACACTGCTGCTAACTCGCAATTCAACTGATTATTCTCTCATCAGACTCACCGATAACCATGCACGCTCCAATCTACTGACAGTGCCCGTTAATTTCAACATGGAAAGGGCTTTGAAATCAGGGGGGGGGGGGGGGGGGGGGGGAATAGATCATCAGCATCTGATTGGAGGGGGTCAGACACCCAGGATCCCCGCCGATCAGCTGTTTGAGAAGGCAGCAGCGCTCCGGCCTTCTCACCGTTTACTGCTGGCCCAGTGACGTCGCGACTAGTATCATTGGCCTGGGCGCGGCTAAGCTCCATTGAAGGGAACAGAGCTTAGCCGCGCCCAGGCCAGTGATACTAGTCGTGACGTCACTGGGCCAGCGGTAAACAATGAGAAGGCCGGAGCGCTGCTGCCTTCTCAAACAGCTGATCGGCGGGGATCCTGGGTGTCTGACCCCGTCCAATCAGATGCTGATGATCTATCCAGAGTAAAAATGTGAGGAAAATATTTGTCTGCTGTCCCTCTGATTGTGTGAATGCACCCTAAGGTGAACGGTTAAATTAAAAGGGAATCTGTCAGCAGCTTTGACCATGCTAAATGGCTACCAGGAGTAAGTAGCGGCTGGGAACAGCAGGACAAATATACTTTTAGTGGAGTTTTTCGCATCAGGAGTAGTGCGAATATAAAGTTTTATTGTGCCAAATTTGGTTTCTGCAAGTGCGCTGGAGGCAGGGCTTCACTGTTAAGTGCTCTCTGCATTAAAGGGAAGCTGTCACCAGGATTTTGTGTATAGAGCTGAGGACATGGGTTGCTAGATGGCCGCTAGCACATCTGCAATACCCAGTCCCCATAGCTCTGTGTGCTTTTATTGTGTAAAAAAAACGATTTTATACATATGCAAATTAACCTGAGATGAGTCCTGTCCCCGACTCATCTCACGTACAGGACTCATCTCAGGTTAATTTGCATATGTATCAAATCGTTTTTTTTACACAATAGAAACATAGAAACATAGAATGTGTCGGCAGATAAGAACCATTTGGCCCATCTAGTCTGCCCAATATACTGAATACTATGGATAGCCCCTGGCCCTATCTTATATGAAGGATGGCATTATGCCTATCCCATGCATGCTTAAACTCCTTCACTGTATTTGCAGCTACCACTTCTGCAGGAAGGCTATTCCATGCATCCACTACTCTCTCAGTAAAGTAATACTTCCTGATATTACTTTTAAACCTTTGCCCCCCTAATTTAAAACTGTGTCCTCTTGTGGTAGTTTTTCTTCTTTTAAAAATGCTCTCCTCCTTTACCGAGTTGATTCCCTTTATGTATTTAAAAGTTTCTATCATATCCCCTCTGTCTCTTCTTTCTTCCAAGCTATACATGTTAAGGTCCTTTAACCTTTCCTGGTAAGTTTTATCCTGCAATCCATGTACTAGTTTAGTAGCTCTTCTCTGAACTCTCTCTAGAGTATCTATATCCTTCTGGAGATATAGTCTCCAGTACTGAGCACAATACTCCAAGTGAGGTCTTACCAGTGTTCTGTACAGCGGCATAAGCACTTCACTCTTTCTACTGCTTATACCTCTCCCTATACATCCAAGCATTCTGCTGGCATTTCGTGCTGCTCTATTACATTGTCTTCCCACCTTTAAAGGGCTTCTGTCACCCCCACTAAAGTGATTTTTTTTTTTTGGGCTGGTGAAATTAGTTATATTGCGATATATCACAATATAATTGTGTCACTTACTTTGATCCAGCAGTTTCTTCAAAAAACGAAGTTTTATCATATGTAAATTCGGTCTCTAACAGCAAGTAGGGCGGCTACTTGCTGCTAGCTGCTGCAGAAATCCGCCCTCTCATCGTGTTGATTGACAGGGCCAGCCGGGATCTCCTCCTCCGGCCAGCCCTGTCGGCATTTCAAAAATCGCGCGCCTCTGTGGATTCGGCGCAGGCGCTCTGTCCCCCTCAGTGCTCCCTCAGTGCGCCTGCGCCGATTACGTCTTCTATTTCGGTGATGTCATCGGCGCAGGCGCACTGAGGGAGTGCTGAGGAGACGAGCCTCCTCATCTCAGAGCGCCTGCGCCGAATCCACAGAGGCGCGCGATTTTTGAAATGCCGACAGGGCTGGCCGGAGGAGGAGATCCCGGCTGGCCCTGTCAATCAACACGATGAGAGGGCGGATTTCTGCAGCAGCTAGCAGCAAGTAGCCGCCCTACTTGCTGTTAGAGACCGAATTTACATATGATAAAACTTCGTTTTTTGAAGAAACTGCTGGATCAAAGTAAGTGACACAATTATATTGTGATATATCGCAATATAACTAATTTCACCAGCCCAAAAAAAAAAATCACTTTAGTGGGGTGACAGAAGCCCTTTAAGTCTTCTGAAATAATTACTCCTAAATCCCTTTCCTCAGATACTGCGGTCAGGACTGTGTCAAATATTCTATATTCTGCCCTTGGGTTTTTACAATAAAAGCACACAGAGCTATGGGGACTGGGTATTGTGGATGTGCTAGCGGCAATCTAGCAACCCATGTCCTCAGCTCTGTACACAAAATCCCGGTGACAGGTTCCCTTTAAGCTGCTTCACAGCCCCTCCCCTCTGCTGAGTGACAGCTGTAGCATCCAACCAGGAGACTACTACAGCTGGTAAACAAAATGTATGCGCTGTACGAATAAAATAAAGGTGACAAAAATGCATGTCCTAGTGAATGTCAAATTAGCTGCCCCTAAACATCACTGGATCCCCAAAAAATATATATAAGAAATCTAAACTGTAATGCGACCATGCAGTGTGAAACATGAGCAAACAATACAAGGTAAGAAAGCTTAGAACACAAGAACAGGGAAGGTCCATTCATCATTTACCAGATGAAATCCTGGAGTCCTGTGCCCCCCATCCTCTGGCAGACCGAGGGGCTGTGCTGTTCCAGGGGGAGTTGTTGACTTTGGGGTTGTTGGTGAGCCCTGGAGGGGGGCGAGGCAGCCCAGGGCTATTCCTGGACATCTGATTCTTCCACATCTTGTTTGAATGATGTGAGGGGTTGTGTCCAATGGGGTCTGGTGACCAGGTGGATTTATAGTCTCCAAACTTTGCTGAGAGTGCTAGTAAAACAAAATGCACATGTTTTTTTTTTGTAAAGCAGCATATACCACATTGTGCCAGGTTTCATTATCATCCCGTATCCAACGGATAGTATAAAACTAGCTGAGACCTCCACTGAAACAGAGAACGGGGGTCCCGCTACAGGTGTGATTGGAGTAGCAGTCTAGGCACTGAGCGCTGCTGCTCCGTTCTTTCTCTATGGGACTGCTGAAGATTGCTCTGATAGTAAAAGAGTTCATCAATATCAGATTGGTGGAGGTCCAACTCTGGCGCACCCTTCCCCCAGGGTCAGCTGTTTGAGCCCCACCAATATGACATCGATGGCCCGTCCAGGACAATTCATCAGCATTATAATCCAAGAAAACCCTTTAAGTGAATATAAATATTTCAGATTATATCTAGGACTTTATACATTATATAGAGTCAATACCTGAAGTGCTGTGGATATTCTCTGAGGCACTGTAGGGCCAGGCACCAGGTGAAGGCAGCGAGGTGTTGAGGGAAGAAGTGGACCCTAAAAGATGAAATACCAGAAAATACTTATCTGCTGCGTTGCCCATGTTAATTTGCCCAAAAAGTACATGAATTACAAGAACATTGAGATTGCACTGCCCTCCTGTGGTGAAACCTAGAACACATACAATAATTTACCGTAGATACTGAGGCAATGATTTATCAAACAGGTTTGGTCTTTATTTTGGAGTAAATTGCAACTTTTTTGTCATTTTACCTAGAAGAGAAATTTATTAGCATGCTACGATGCAGATACAGGGCCCAGTGCGGCCCTTACAGCTGCGTCACGTGATTGTGCCCTTACAAGATTAAAGAGGCTGGTCACGTTCTGGTTATTGTTGACCAATGTGTTTGTGAGATGATTATATGGCATTTAGGGAGAGTTCACATCATATTCATTTTATGTTCTTCTGTAAAAAATGAACAAACGGATCCTGTGCAAAAGTAATGCCCATTTGCCATCCGTTTGAGCCATTTCTGTCTGTGATCCATTTATTCATAGTAAACATGTTCTGCCATTTGAGTGGAGCGAACTCACGTGTGCCCTCCTGCTCCATTTACCATTATGGGCCTGCCCGAGATAGCTGAGCACTTGTACACGGCTATCTCTACAGATCTGAATGAAATGGCAGACATGCACGTATACCTGCCGCTACATTCCAATGGACAGGCCCCTGTCGTAAGGACAGTGACTTATCAGTGAGGGCCCCAGCTGCTGGATCCCCACTGATAAGACACTTATCCCCTATTCACAGAAGCTGTTCTCATCAGACAGCCCCTTTAAGGTGATAATACTGATTAACAACTTACCTGTTGGGGTGTCCTGCAGTAGCTGGTGGTCAGTATCTACGATGGGAGATGGGGCTGGACCCCCTAGCACACCGCCAGGGGTAGCATAAGGGTCGGATTCTGGGTCAATATTCTGAATTCCTTTCCATGGCACGCCTGGTTGAAACTCTGCAAAATGCATTAAAACAACGATTTCAATTATGTTTACAATGAACACTGCATGTTTGTTGAGGAAAACTTGCACATTTTGATAGTTTATGACAAGGAAATCACTAAAGATAGTTTATGACAAGGAAATCACGAAATAATTCGTAAAACTGCATATAAATAAAAATATGACAGCTAGCAGCCATCACACTACTCGTTCACATTTCCTTTTTTGTGTGCTAACCGTTTATTCCACGGGCAGCACATGCACCCATTGATTTTAATGAGTTTGTTCACACTGGTGCACACTTTAGTCTGTAATGCCCTTTGAGATGACATCCATGCTCTGTTAGGGTTTCATGGACCAATAATAGGAGCAGCTCTGGAAATTAGTGTTGAGCTGAGCAGTGTCCGTGGAATATGGAGGCGAAAAACAGACAAATGGACCAAACACAGATTCATCATGGACATCTTTACGGATGAAACAAGGATACATTTTCCAGACATCAAATCGACATGGAGATGTGAACGGGGCCTTATGTTGGGCTAACACTCTGCAGCTGCCAAATCCCTGCCCACCCATGGCAGCCAATAGCTGAAGCTTTTTTGTGGGTAAAACAAGGGCCTTGCCTTAAAAAGCACGCAGATATAAAGAGTGGGTGGGGATTTAACCACAAGTGGGTGGCAGTTGCAGCGTTTAAAGGTATTATGTAAGACTTTGATATTGATGGCGCATCTTCAGGTTAAGTCATCAGTATCAGATGGGTGGGAGTATTGGTGAGCACTGCTCTTCCAACAGCTCATGGGTGGAAGTCGACCCCTCTCCTATGAGATATTGATGACCTATCCTGAGGATAAGCCATCAATATCAAATTCCTTTAAATATAGTCTAAGGCTGAGCTTAACCTTCAGGTTTTGCAATGCAGTTTTTGAAGCCAAAACCAGGAGTGAATTAAAAAATAAAATAGTAGTAGTAACTGTCCTTAATAGTTTCTCTCCTTTTATGATCCACTTCCGATTTTGAATTCCACAAACACATCAAGGAACCAAGGAACGTATGGCCATGTGTGGTCTGTGAAATGCAGACTGAGTAAAGGCCACTAAGTAACGGCCTGGGTTGGCCACGGCTCATGTGAGCTGAACTTACTGCATCATAGTGATCAATGATGCTGTGAGTTCCAGCCCCACCGTTGATCTACTGTCCCATACTCACAACTAGGGGTGCTGCCATACTTCATGGCAGTGCTGCATTTTGGAGGTGGCAAAAAAATAAAAAAATAAAATATATATGCACTGAGGTTTTTGCATCAAAATACCAGCGTTTATGGTGCATTTTCTTCCAGCAAAGGGTGAAAACATAGCAAACAAATTACACCAATGTAACTATTTTGTAATTGGTGCAATTCAGTTTTGCTGTGTTTTTTCCCTTTGCTGGAAGAAAATGCACCATAAATGCAGGTATATTGCCTAAAAAAAAAACACATGCATTTTTTGTGTTTTTATTGCCACACCAAATATGCAGCACAGCCTCGACGTCAGCAACCTGAAGATTCAAAATGAATATGTACAATCATTACTAAAACTTGAAAGACTCACCTGGGGGCCAGCTGGTATTAATTGACTTGCTTCCCATTTTGTTCGAAGGAGGTGATTTGGCAGGTAACCAGCTGTCACCCGTTGGCCCTCCATGCAATCCTACAGAATCTCCAGGCATCATGTCATACTGGTTGTAGGGAGAACCACCACGATTCTTCCCTGGGGGTGCAATGGAGCCTGAGATTAGAAAGAGTGGAGATTATAAAAATACTTCAGAGCGCGACTTTCTTCACTATTCGAACCACCAAATGTACACTTTTCGCCCGTCCTGGCATCTGCTCTGGCAGTGCTTAGCTTTCCTTCCAATCATTTACAGATAAATATGTGCAATAGATTTCTGTTGGAGGAATCCAGTTTTAAAAAAAGATGTTGCCACATGTGATCATCTAGAGGTCTCCTTTCTGCTTTCTAGACATTTTTACTAATCTTTAATTTTTTCCTATCATGTCATCTGGCACCACATGGTAATTTAGCTTCATGGGGCATCTTTATAATAATACTTACCATTTTTAGGTAGACTGACATCTTGGGACACTGAAGAAGGTAACCCATCCATCATGGATGTCCACTGCTTAAAGCGGGATTCTACTCCAGCCTCTTTTCCGTAATCCATTCCACTTGAGCTAAAGCCTAGAGATGGCAAGAAATTATATTTTAAGGCTATATATAAGTTGCAATAAATCAGTTTTGAACTAATCATATTTTTAAATGACTCCATCATCCAAAACCAAGTCCATCCATCTCTCTCTCTATATCTATCTATCTATCTATCCAGTTCACCTGTCAAAAATCCACATTTCTTTGAAGGCCATCACTAACCTGATCCGTATCCAGGCATGTGCCCTTTGGACTGCATGTCTGAGAGCCCTACAGGATCAAGATGAGACTTGGGTCCAGCTGGGTGAGAAGGAGAGTGCTTCATTCCTGGCTGCCTCTGCTGCTGTGCTGCTGCTGGAGGGCGCTTACCATTCGAGCCAATTGCTGGAAAAAGCATCAATAAGCAATTCAATAATAACGTTACAAAAAGCAAAACTAAATGTGTAAGGCTAGAGACCACTGAAAAAGAGCAAATACATGTATAACACACATATTCACTAGCTTTTTAAGCATTTACGAAAAAATAA
This sequence comes from Bufo gargarizans, assembly GCF_014858855.1. Taxonomy (NCBI): domain Eukaryota; kingdom Metazoa; phylum Chordata; class Amphibia; order Anura; family Bufonidae; genus Bufo; species Bufo gargarizans. The sequence continues at coordinate 14,357,571 of NC_058086.1, read as the reverse complement.
TAATAATTCTTGGATAACTTCTTGGCATAATTTCGCCACCTACTTATAATGTTGTGCAAGAAATGTTATTACAGCTGGGCATTTAAAGGGGTTATTCATGAATTATGTAAAAAATGAAAATCAGACATCATATTTTGAGTAAACTGTGCACCTCTTTCTAACAAAGCTAGAACCAGCCCTGTAACTCGCATGGATCCAGAGATTTACCTATTCATCACTGCAAGAAGTTAGAAAAAAAATTGCAAACAGCAGGTGGCGCTTAAACAGATAGATTTCAGTAAATGACTGCAAGAAATGACAGAAGTATTCAGATCCAGGTGCTGGTTTAAAACTAGATTAAAATTCGTGCAATCGTGGAATAGATAGTAGGTTAGGTAAAATTAGGGGTTCCATCTGTCACCAGATTGGCACCCTCAAAAGGGGTTACCGTGGGAGTTGGGGGCCTAACACGTCTGACAAACTAACAAAAAACATAAAACAAAAAAAAACAAAAAAAAGAAGAGGAAAGGATCGCGTTAAATTGACATGGTAAAAAAGTATAACAAGTTGAAAATCGAACACATTCCCATCTGTAAATCCCATAAATCTCTTACAGGAGCGGTTCCCACCTCTGGGAGAATGGGGAACGTCTTGCTCTGTCATAAAGGGAGAGGTGGCCATGCGCGCAAGTCTCTCTCCATTCATTTGGGAGTTACGAAAATAGGCGAGTTACTGGCAGAGTGGAAAGTCCAAGCCATGTCAAGTTCAAGGAGGAGAGAAGCCAGGACTAAAAAAAGGATTGTTTCAGACGAGCGTGTCCTGTATGGAAATCACGCTCCGTGTGCGAGTGTAATTCCCCATTATGCACAATTCTCATTTTTCAGACGCACACGGCATTATAATGCTGTATCTCTCTGCATAACCTTACTTCTACAGAATTCAGATGCCAGTGTTTTGTGGTCCGCAAATTGCAGATCCAAAAAACATGTACACGGCCAGCCCTTTACAGAAAATGCAAAACGTAATTGCGGACAAGAATAGGACATGCTCTATATATTTTGCGGTGCCGCAGAATGGAACTACGGATGTGCACATCTTTTGCAGACCCATTCATTTAAGGTCCTGTGAATGAGCCCTTATTCTGACATAATGCTGTCAGTATGTTGATTCAGTAGATACAGGTCATGCAGAGACACACAGCATTATACGTCAGTACAATGCCATGTGCTCCTGAGAAATGAGCAGTGTCCATAAAAGGAATCACGCTGGCAGACGGAATGTGGTTTCCGCACAGGACACGCTCGTCTGAAACTAGACTAAAGCAGAAGATCACAGTTGTTACACCTTGTTCTGAACCCCATTTTTTAATAAAATGACAGGCAATAAAATTAGCTGTAGTAGAAGAATGAGGAAAAAATCTATTATGTTGTAGTTTGCATTTTTTTTTATTTTTTATTTTTTTTTACAATATGCAGATTAACGTGTCAACTTTACTAAATGGGTCATTCAAATTGTAGCAGTACCATATATGTGACCATTTCTTCTTTTTTAAACACAAAATAAAAATTTCTGGGAAAAATACATTGTTATATTTATTTTACTGCAAACCTTTTTTTTTTGCGTTTGAATTTATTATTTTTAAGCAAGCAGTGACCACACTTCTTTCCAGACTACAGATAATTAGAATTCACCCACGTAGATGGAGGATACGTAGAAACGAGTTTATATAGAAAGGTACATTCGTGGCTTGGCGCGCTAGTGAGAGGACGCAAGAAATACTGCTCCTCCAACAAAAACCTCAATCTATCGCCATCTGGGGCTTCAAAACCCCACTTTCCATTTGAAAACTCCAGAGCAGCAGGGGACAGGTCTGGCCGCATTCCGCCAACTTTGGAGGTGGCCCCGACACATACCTAGGTTACGGCCTACCACATTGCCGAAGCCCCGACCTCAAGTGCCGGCGACACACAGTGTTCTGGCCAGTACCTGGACGCACTTGTCCGTCAGGTGCGCCCACCGAGAACCGGACCAGTCCGGACTCTGAGGATCCACTGGGGAAAGAATTGAAGCGGAGGGTTCGGAGGCAGATCGCAGAAGAAGGCCTGGACGGCGACGCATGCTCTAATAGCCGCTGACGCAGAAGCAGGTCAGCTTAGTTGGGGCAGGGGGAATCCAAACTTATGGTGCACTCACAGCCTGCGCACATACATCATATTTACCCCCTCCACCATAATCCAACTCGGAAGACAGAGTGCTGGAGAGAGCACCACATGTAGCGTTGGGGACGACGCACAGAGCCCAACGCTACTGAGCATTAGAAGGTCCCCTGAAGAGGCTCCTCTGTAACATCCACATATATTCAGAAAAGGGGGAGAGACACTCAGAAAGGTCACAAGGCTGAGAAGGGTACATTCATAAAGATTGAACCTGCATTTAAAATGCACACCCTCTAATTGATCAGAAGTGAATTTCAGGTACAAGGTAGATGGTTACCTGCTGTTCTTGCTGCTGCCTGACGGCCTGCGAGATCTTCCTCTGGTTCTGCAGCAGCTGTTGCTGCTGTTGTTGTTGCTGCAAGAGGAGCTGACAGGCCTGAAGAAATAAATACAGCCAAGTCAAAAATACAAACACCATACAGTAATGCTGCACTTAGCAGACGGCACAGATAAAGTCAGACCTGGGTTCCTGATAAATAAAATGGTGATGCATGCTATAAGCAGGGGTTTGGGGTGTTACCCTATAGCACCCAGCACATGGCTCTGCCATTTGGCCTCAAGTTGGCCGCACATATTCGGCTACTTTCACACTCGCGTTTGGTGTGGATCCGTCATGGATCTGCACAAACGCTTCCGTTCAGATAATACAACAGTCTGCATCTGTTTAGAACGGACCCGTTTGGATTATCTGTAATATAGCTAAGACAGATCTGTCTTGAACACTATTGAAAGTCAATGGAGGACGGATCAGTTTTCTTTTGTGCCATATTGTTACAGTGAAAACTGATCCGTCCCCATTGACTTACATTGTGAGTCAGGACGGATCCGTTTGCCTGCGCATCATCAGGCGGACACCAAAACGCTGCTTGCGGAATCGAGGCGGATCGGAGGCAAACTGATGCATTCTGAGCGGATCCTTTTCCATTCAGAATGCATTAGGGCAAAACTGATCCGTTTTGGACCGCTTGTGAGAGCCCTGAATGGATCTCACAAATGGAATCTAAAACGCCAGTGTCAAAGTAGCCTTAGATCAAACCTCCCCTCTGGTTTGCTATGGGTCTGCATGTACGAGATTTATGTTGGTACTATTGCTTTTCTCTACTCACCAGCTGAAACTGCTGGATTTGGGGAAGCTGGCTCAGCATGGCAATCTGCTGAGGAGAGAGTTGGGGCCCCATGTTGAACAGTCCAGGGTTCATGTTGCTGTTAGGGAACTGCTTCAGCATTGAGGCTGAGACCTAAGATAATAGAAATAAAAAATAAGTAAAACAAATCTAAAGCTTTTCAAATTGCTGCCAAAAAAATAAAATAAAAAATAACACATAGAATAGGTTATGATCTCACCTGGGGAGAAAGGAACTGGGGAGGCACTTGTGCCCGGAGGTTGGGAGATGAATTAAGCGATGGCACAGGGTTGTGCATGCCTCGCGATTGTGCACCGCTGTTCCCGAACAGACCGTGATTGCCACCCTAAGTGCAGGAAAGCAAGAGAAGAATTTATTTATTTATTTTTTGGCGCCTGTACTTTAGTAAAAAATTATTTGCTGTACATTAAAGGGGTTGTCTGGTTTCCAATACTGATGGCCTGTCTTCAAGTCAGCAGTGTATATCAGTCGATAGCGAGAGCTGCTGTCTGTTCGAACAGCTGATCGGCGGGGGCGCCAGACCCCCGTCGATTTGATTTTTATGACATATCCTGAGTATAGGTCATCAATATTGGAAACTAGACAACCCCTTTTATGTTCTGATCAGGTATCCCCCACTACACTACCACATTCCAGAAAAAGGAAAGGAAGAGAAACGCACAAAAAACAGAAGCTGAAGCGATAATTAGTGAAATCCACAAACATCCTCCAACTGGGGAAACTCAAAAAGGACAGCTAAAGTCACTGAAGTAAACCTATGCTGACATGAAGCTCTTGGATAGTTCCAAGTACCATTTTTGTTAAAAAATAATAATTATGTTTTTTGAGTACTAAATGTACTGGGTTTTGTTAGCCATATAAAGTCACAGACCCCTTAAACGTTCTATACAAAGCCTTAATATTTTCATGGAACCATTCTTATATTGATCGTATTTACTTATAACAGGTCCAGAAGTTTTTTGATGGCAAGACTAGCACCATCAGAAGGCTACAGAAACACAAAAGAAAGGAAACAGGTGGTATCACCATGTTGCCCCGTCATACTGCGCAGTGCTAAAGAATCATGAACACAGCAGTTGCAGTTTTTGCGGTCCGCAGAAAACTGATACCGGCCATATGCCCACCACATTTTGTGGAACTGAATGTCTGGCCCATAAAAGAACTGTCCTATATCCTTGTCAGTAATGCGGCCAAGAATAGGACATGTTCTATATTTTTTAGGGTGCCACGGTACGGGTATACGGATGGGGACAGTCCACAGTGTCTGCATCTTTTGCCGCCCCACTGAAGTGAATGGGTTCACATCAGACCCGTAACAAATGCAGATTGGATGCGGACAAAATGCACAGAACACTAGACAGAGGTCGTACTATAGGTTTATACTTAGAGTAAATAAAGTAGTATATTTTGTTTTAATCCACAAAAACAATAGAAATTGTGTGTCAGATGGGGGAGACAATCTCTGGGCAGCGCTGAGGAATAGGTTGGCGCTGCATATATAAAATGGGAAAAATCTCTGCAAACAAAAACCATTCACCTGCACTGGGTGGTTCCCCAAAACCTCAGTGATTGTAAAATACAGGCCATGCTATAGGTTAAAGGGTTTCTGTCACCATATTTAACCCTATTAAGCTAGCTGACATTAACAATGTGCTAATGTCAGCTGAATCTAACAAGCCTATTCCTACTTTTACCTATGCCCCCGTTACTCCAGAATCTCGCATCTGTCTGCCAGCCCTGAGCTCTGGTGAAATCGGTGCAGGCGCAGTGAGGGAAAGACGCTCGCAGGCTGCCACCTTCCTTACCGCGCCTGTGCCGAATACTGAACGGTGCGAGGTTTCCCCAAAGCACAGGGCTGGCAGACAGATGCGAGCGCTGCCTGGCCCTGTCAATCACGACTTGGAGGGAGGCGACAAAGGTGGGAGAACGGAGCCTCTAGGAGCAGGAACAACGTGCCCCTCTGCTCCTAGAGGCTAATTAGCATATTATGAAAGGTAGGTAGGGTCCTAGATAAAAGTAGGAATAGGCTAGTTAGGATCAGCTGACATTAGCACATCGCTAATGTCAGCTAGCTTAATGGGGTTAAATCTGGTGACAGAAACCCTTTCAAATATCTAGTGACAAAGCTATTGGAGGGTCATGGTTAAACTTAAAAAGTAATTACTGTGATCAATGATTCAGAGCTTTATCATTTATACAGAATGGGTCCAAACAATATGGTTTTTAATATTCCACTGCACAGATAGGCTGCCTTAATAGGAGATCCAAAGCACACAACTCTTACTTGTCTAGCAGCGAAGGTTTGGGGGTTGAGGCCCGAACCAATAGCCCCCAGGCCCACGGATGGGAGCGAGGAGCCGGAGGGAGATAGCTTGTAGCTGGGGGAGGGAGAAAAGGGAGAGCACGGAGCCTCGTCCCCAAGGCACCCGTCTTGATTGGAGAAAGGCAAAGTCAGCTAAAGCCAGTCAAGGGGTGTTGGTTAGTGATGCAGCAGAAGGCGAGAGGGAAAAGGAGAGACAGACAGAGAAATTCTATTGAGTGCAAATGAAAGATGTGTCAGTGTTCTACCAATCACATTCGAAAATCTGTTCTTAAGTAGACAGCATGCAAAAAACACCACCATAAAAGATCACCTAGGAAGGCACCATCCATCAATATCTATACAAAACGTGGCGTTCATGAACCAGACAGGACATATATTCCACTCAGGGTTTAAAGAAATGTAACTGTTAATAATAATTGCATGGCATTCTGCAGTGCGGTCTCCATTGGCCAGTTACAGGTGGCTATAGACTGTAGGCTGTCAATCAGGAGTCTGCTTGAATGTGGCATATATACCGCAAAGTGGGGAATGGCACCAAGACTCTTGTATGGAGGGATGCAATGCAGGCCTTGCAGAGTCTGACAAACAAGGCTCTGAAGGTGACCGTACCGGTGTGCAGGGCCAAAGAGAGGATCAGCCAGCGAGGAGAGGGAAATATATATTTTTTGGGGGGGGGGGGGTTATACTGAATACTGATTACCTTTGGATAGGTCATCAGTTATTGTTCGGCAGGGGTCTGCCATTTCTGTGTACTGTGGTCTTCTCTGTGCTCAACAAGCACAGCAGCTGGTTGGTATCGCACTTAGCCCCATTAACTTCAATGGGGCTGTGCTGCACCTAGGCCGCGTGACGGAGATGACATGAGATCTCCATCTTAGGACATCAGTATTAAAAAGTCTAAGAAAACCTCTTTAACCCCTTAAGGACCAGGCTCATTTTCACCTTAAGGACCAGGCCATTTTTTGCAAATCTGACCAGTGTCACTTTAAGTGCTGATAACTTTAAAACGCTTTTACTTATACAGGCCATTCTGAGATTGTTTTTTCGTCACATATTGTACTTCATGACACTGGTAAAATAAAGTCAAAAAAATTAATTTTTTTGCATAATAAAATACCTAATTTACCAAAAATTTGGAAAAATTAGCAAATTTCAAAGTTTCAGTTTCTCTACTTCTGTAATACATAGTAATACCCCCAAAAATTGTGATGACTTAACATTCCCCATATGTCTACTTCATGTTTGAATTATTTTGGGAATGATATTTTATTTTTTGGGGATGTTACAAGGCTTAGAAGTTTAGAAGCAAATCTTGAAATTTTTCAGAAATTTACAAAAACCCAATTTTTAGGGACCAGTTCAGGTCTGAAGTCACTTTGCAAGGCTTACATAATAGAAACCGCCCAAAAATGACCCCATTCTATAAACTGCACCCCTCAAGGTATTCAAAACTGATTTTACAAACTTCGTTAACCCTTTAGGTGTTGCACAAGAGTTATTGGCAAATGGGGATGAAATTTGAGAATTTCATTTTTTTGCCTAATTTTCAATTTTAACCCATTTTTTCCACAAACAAAGCAAGGGTTAACAGCCAAACAAGACTATCTTTATTGCCCTGACTCTGCCGTTTACAGAAACACCCCATATGTGGCCGTAAACTACTGTACGGCCACACAGCGGGGCGTAGAGTGAAAGGTGCGCTGTATGGTTTTTGGAAGCCCCTCAAGGTATTCAAAACTGATTTTACAAACTTTGTTAACCCTTTAGGTGTTGCACAAGATTTAATGGAAAATAGAGATACAATTTCAAAATTTCACTTTTTTGGCAGATTTTCCATTTTAATATTTTTTTTCCAGTTACAAAGCAAGGGTTAACAGCCAAACAAAACTCATTATTTATGGCCCTGATTCTGTAGTTTACAGAAACACCTCATATGTGGTTGTAGACCGCTGTACGGGCACACGGCAGGGCGCAGAAGGAAAGGAATGCCATACGGTTTTTGGAAGGCAGATTTTGCTGGACTGGTTTTTTTGACACCATGTCCTATTTGAAGCCCCCCTGATGCACCCCTAGAGTAGAAACTCCAAAAAAGTGACCCCATTTTAGAAAGTACGGAATAGGGTGGCAGTATTGTTGGTACTAGTTCAGGGTAGATATGATTTTTGGTTGCTCTATATTACACTTTTTGTGCGGCAAGGTAACAAGAAATAGCTTTTTTGGCACGTTTTTTTTTTTGTTATTTACAACATTCATCTGACAGGTTAGATCACGTGGTAATTTTATAGAGCAGGTTGTCACGGACGCAGCGATACCTAATATGTATACAATTTTTTTTATTTATGTAAGTTTTATACAATAACTTCATTTTTAAAACCAAAAAATTGTTTAGTGTCTCCATAGTCTGAGAGCCATAGTTTTTTCAGTTTTTGGGCGATTATCTTGAGTAGGGTCTAATTTTTTGCGGGATGAGATGACAGTTTGATTGGCACTATTTTGGGGTGCATATGACTTTTTGATCGCTTGCTATTACACTTTTTGTGACGTAAGATGGCAAAAAATTGCTTTTTTTGCACAATTTATTATTTTTATTTTTTATGGTGGTCACCTGAGGGGTTAGGTCATATGATATTTATATAGAGCCGGTCGATACGGACGCGGCAATACCTAATATGTATACTTTATTTTTATTTATGTAGGTTTTACACAATGATTTTATTTTTGAAACAAAAAAAAATGATGTTTTAGTGTTTCCATAGTCTAAGAGCCATAGTTTTTTCAGTTTTTGGGCGATTATCTTGAGTAGGGTCAAATTTTTTGCGGGATGAGATGACGGTTTGATTGGTACTATTTTGGCGTACATGCGACTTTTTTGATCACTTTTATTACCTTTTTTGGGAAGTAAGGTGGGCAAAATTTCAATTTTCTCATAGTTTTTATTTTTTTATTTTTATGGCGTTCACTGTGCGGGGAAAGTAACATGACCGTTTTATAGATCAGGTCGTTACGGACGCGGCGATACCTAATATGTGTAGTTTATTTTATTTTTTTTAATTTTTATTCAGTGATAAATGTTGTTTTTTTTTTTATCTTAACTTTTTTCACTTATTTTTTTTTTTTTGACCCAGACCCACTTGGTTCTTGAAGATCCAGTGGGTCTGATGTCTGTAAAATACAGTACAGAACCTATATAGGTATCTGTAACTGTATTTTACTTACACTGAACAGATCTATGTTTCAGCATAGATCTGTTCAGCACCATGGACAGCAGGACGCCTGAGCAGGCGTCCTTTTGTCATGGGAACCTTCCCCGTCTGCTCAGTTATGGTCAGAACTGCGCAGACGGGGAAGGGTAAGGACGGGGCTCTGGGGGGGCTGTCTGGGGGCTCTCTCCCTCTCCCATCGGGGGGCTGCAAAGGCACAGCAGCCCCCCGATCGGAGAGGGAGGGAGCTCCCTTTTACTGTTAACCTTTTCCATACAGCGGTCCGTACGGACCGCTGTATGGAAAGGGTTAAACGGCTGACATCGCATCAACGATGTCAGCCGTTTATACCAGGGTGCCAGCAATGTGCTGGCACCCTGGTATACCCACTGTACACCAACGATTATTCAATGGGAGGCGGGCGGGGGATCGCGATCCCGCCTGCCGCACCGCCCGCCTCCCGCAACGCCCCCACCGCCTGCGACACCCCCCCTGCACCACCCGCTGCCATCAAATCATGCAGGGGTGCACTATATTGATTTTAGACACTCTAAAGTTTCTGATCCCCGCGGTCAGGGACCGCGGGGATCAGAAACTGCAAAAAGCGCAGCAAACCGCAGGTCTGAATTGACCTGCGGTTTGCTGCGATCGCCGACACGGGGGGGTCACATGACCCCCCCTGGCGTTTTAACAGGATGCCGGCTGAATGATTTCAGCCGGCATCCTGTTCAAATTAACCCCTGCGGCGCCGGAATGCCGATTTTAAAGTCAGGACGTACCGGTACGTCCTTGGTCCTTAAGGACTCGGGAAATAGGGCGTACCGGTACGTCCTATGTCCTTAAGGGGTTAAGGGATTTAGGGGGTCATTAAACAGAAATCTGCGACTTCTCCCCGCTCAAGCCAGGTCTAAAAAAAAAAAAAAAAAAAAAAAAAAAAAAAAAGTGGGCGTGTGCACTGAAGGGCTGGCAGGCCCGTCTCTACTATTTTCTATGCTCGTTTTAGGCATAGAAAACGGTATAAATGTAAGGCAGCTCAGAAAATGGCTTACATTTAGAAGTGGCGGAGGATCCACCGAAGTTATGCAGAGGCCCGCGCCTCTTCACATCTTTGGCGGAGCCACAGCCAGGTATAGGGGTTAATAAGACCGGCGTTAAACACTAGCATTAATAAATGCCCTATTGTTTAATTATAAGTGTGTGGGAGCAGGTGGAGCATATAAAAGCTTAGTGTGAGGACCAGCCTATTCTAGTTACGTCTGTGGTCAAGTCCCAAATCAGAAGTCACTAATTGGAAATTAGGGAAGACCATAACAGACCTACATAAAAAAAAATGTTCCGCTTACTATGTTTATCACAATATTAGGGCATGTTCACGCAGCCTAAATTTCACACGGATAATGGCACGTATTCCATGCTGAAATCTACTGCCCATTGTCTCCAATGGAAAACAGTGTCGCCTTATTATATACATCTGCTGTGTAGCCAGATTAGCCTTATTGACATGTCTAATCCGAAGCTGAATCTGCGCCATAGCTCCGTGGTCAGCCGGGAAATCCTGCCATGGATCCTGCTGCAAATACATATTGGATTTTCATAACGTGTATTTTAAGCCTTGAGCACATACCCTAACTGTGTAAACTGAGCTTACAGAAGCCTCTTGATCATGGAGAACGGTAGGGACGTGTTTTGATGGGGAAGCCTTCTGACTTGACCACAAAGATAAATGCTCACCTTCTCAAAATAAGGCCCGCTGTCTGCGGCTCCCATCTCTTTGGAATTGGGCAGACGGAAGCCAGAGCGGTCCTTCCGCATCATATCATTGAAATCCCCGAGATTCACTCCCCGCTTGTCCGCCTCAAACTTCTTATCTGGAAGAACACCTGTGGACAAAAAAAATCCAAGGGGTACAATCTTAACTTTTGGTACTCAATCGCTGGAAAGGTGATGTTAGTTTTCATGCAGAAAAGGACTAAAATGCAAACATAAAACTCACCAACGGGGTGGTCCATCTTACTAGCAGATGAGTCATCCACTTGGCTCTACATAGGAAGAAAAATGGAACAGATCAATTAGTGTGGTAGATTGAGAACGAGGGACAGGAGACCATTTAAGGACTAAGTGCCACTCTAAAACCACTCGAGACATTAACCAGACAAGGTAGCCTCAGCACAAGCATCTGAGAGAAAAAGGCTAAAAAACCAAATAATAATGAAAAGAAAAGCCAGGAAAAACATACAAAAAAAATGCTCATATTCTTAGGACTTATTTATCAGCACTCAAATTTTTGTTATTCTGTTCCGTATGACGAACGAAAAAAAAAAAAAAGTATTTTAATCCCTATTTTGCATCAGTTAGGTTTCCAGTATACTTGGCAGAAGAGAATTCTACCTACAAGACTTTTCTTTCCGTTAAAATAATGACTATATGACGGAATTTAATTTAATTTCTTTTTTTTACCGTTATAGTCAATGGATGATGGACAGAAAGGGAAGGCGGCAGGCAATCCATATTTTTCTTACTAAATATAATAGAAATCCACGCAGACATAAACAAGTCTTTAGCATGGTCATCGTCTCAGGTATAGTGGAGACTGCAAGACGTGAAGCCCTACGTGAAGGGGCTAAAGTCACAAAATATATCCATAGGTCTCTCATTCTATTCTTTGAAATTCATCCTTCATGGTTTCCCATACCAAGAACCCCCTAATGAATATTCATTAAGTACCATAATGTCTAACACATTAGAGGATTGCCTTTACAGCAGCGCCCTAAAATATACCCATTAGGGGGCATTCACAAGACCGTATTTGGCGGAAAACATCGATGTGTGGATCCACATTTTGTGGACACAAGAAAGTATCCCGCCTCCAGCGATAAGATGAATGAGCAAGTGGATTATTTTTATTTATTTTTTTAATACTCACAAAAGATGCAGAAAGTTGTCCCTGTTCACGTCTCTGCATCTTTTGGCACTTCGGATTGTGTTGGCTGATGCTGCAGATGGCATTTGTGATGTTCTTCTTCAGTTCCTCCAGGGGACGTGGATCGTTCCCCACAGATAAAAATCTCATGAGGACAGGTCTGGAGAACGTGGTGGACATAACCCCTTGCTCACAGTTCGTTCCTCTGTAAGCAGTTCAGGAACCCGTTCCACTGAGTTCTGTGAGGTGCGGCATGTTGACCAATCTTGTTGGAAAAAGCAGGACATTATTTCTTCTGCAGCATCACTGCTGAAGACCTGCAAGCAGTACCGGCCAACACAATCCGATGTGCCCAACGGTGACTTGAGGGTCATAAAAAAAAAAAAAAAAAAAAAACATCCACTTGCTCCTTCATCTTGTCATACCATCGCTGGAGGCGGGCTACTCTGCACATACAGTCATATGAATGTACCCTTAGTCTAATCACTCCAAAAAGTGAGAACAAAAGGAAGGAAAGCAAATTCATAGTGCCAGTTCTTCTTTCTTCTGGCAGAGAGGTGATGGCTATTGGGTGGTTGGCCCAATTCATATAGAGGAGTACATATTTATCAATCATTCAGAAGCTAGGCAGATTCAATACAGGTAATGGCGCTCACCAGTAATCCCATGTTTGAGAACTGCTTGGACAATGGGTTTATCCAGGAATCATTGTTTCCCCCTTTTAGGGAACCCTGCAAGTAAGAAGGCATTCGGTTGTGAGGCTTCATTTACATAGAGAATTTCACGCAAAACAAAGATTAACCACTAACTGGGTACTCCACCCCCACCCCCGCCTTAGATACCCCTATAATGGTATACTTGTATTGTGTGATCATATTTGTCCCAATTTAATAAAACTCACGTCATGAAGATCACTATATGTTAGGCTCTGTTCAGACTAGTGCCACGGTGTAGCAGGAGCCATCACCCTGACGGATCTGCTCTCCGACGACCCTTATTAACTCATTGTGTTAGTTAAAGACAAACCTTAGCTTTCCTAGAAGCAGCACAGGATTTTTTGCTGCAGAGAACATCATAACTTTTCTTTCACAATCAGTCTAGCACTTTTGCCAAGATTCATTTTCTTTTTTTTTTTTTTTTATATTGGATAACGCCACAGACTTTAACCACTTAAGGACCAGGCCCATTTTTGTTTTTTCCTTCCTACATTCCAATAGCTATAACGGTTTTTAATTTTCCATTCCATTATTTTTTTACAGGATAAGGCTACATGCACACGACCGCATCTGTTTTTTTTTTGCGGATCTATTGCAACTTTTTTTGCGAGGCTACCGAACGGACATACTAATGCGGACAGCACATTGTGTGCTGTCTGCATTTTTTGCTGAACCATTGAAATAAATGGGTCCCCATCCTATCCACAAAAAAAAAAAAAAAAATGGAAAAGATACAAAAACAAAATACGTTCATGTGCATGTAGCCCAAGTTGGATAAAATCTAACATTTCTTTGCATCGCCATTTTCTAAGCTAACTGGTGAGAACATTAAAGAGGACCTGTCACCACTCCTGACCTGCCTGCTGTAATAGCTTTATGCATTCCCCATGTAACAATTCTGGAGCATCTAGGCCACACCTTTTCTTGCTAAGCCACGCTGTATGCGGAACCATTCATTTCAATGGGTCGTCCGCATAAAAAATAGAAGTTACTCCGTGTGCATTCCGTATGTCCATATTTCCGTTCCGCAAAAACACAGAACATGTCCTATTATTGTCCGCATTACGGACAAGGACAGTTCCCCTGCAAAAACCACGAGAAACAGCAACATTAAAGAGGACCTGTCACCTCTCCTGACATGCCTGTTTAAATAGCTTTATGCATTCCCCATGTAACAATTCTGGAGCATCATTTCTTATGTCTCTATGTTGTGCCATTCCTTTACTATTTCTACTAGAAGATATGAATGAATTGCTAGCAGTCTGCAGTAAGGGTACAGAGGGGAGGTAACCAGTTGGGGTTGTGTTCCTGCACAGACTCACTCTATCCAATCAGTGCTGCCATTTTTGGACTGTGCAGATACACACTCCCAACTGGTTACCTTCCCTCTGTACCCTTACTGCAGACTGCTAGCAATTCATTCATATATTCTAGTAGAAGTAATAAAGGAATGGCACAACATAGAGCCATAAGAATAGATGCTACAGAACTGTTATCACATGGGGAATGCATAAAGCAAGGGTGGCCAACCCGCGGCTCTCGAGCCACATGCGGCTATTTGCCACATCAAGGGCGGCTTTAGCGGTGGAGATGGGAAGCAGCTGCGCCGCCTAATAGAGAACATGGCACGCGCGTGGAGAGGGAGGGAGTCCCTCCCTCCCTACTGTGACGCGGCTGCCGATGCCACCGATGGGGAGATAGCAGGGAGGAGAAGGGGAGCAGCTGTGGCCACTGCATCACCAATGAATGTAATTAACACATTAGTTCAAGTATAGGAGGCAACGGGTGCCGGCGGTGGTATCACAAACCCGGCCTCAATAATGGTGTGATCTGAGGAAATTAACCCCTCAGGTGCCGCACCCCCAAGTAGTAGTATTATTGGTGGCAGTGGCCACAGGGTCCCCTCCCCCCTCTTCATTGGTGGCAGTTAATCCTGGGGCTCCGATCTATTACCATGGCAGCCAGGACGCTACTGAAGCCCTGGCTGCCATGGTAAGCTCCCTGCTGCTGTGTGTACTATGCACAGGGCAGCAGGGAGAGTATGAAGTCGTATTAACCCTGATAGAGCTCTATTAGGGTGAATAGGACAAGGGTTCTAGCCTCTAAGGGGGCTAATAAAAAAATAATAATAATTGCTCCCCTTCTCAATTTTACATATAAAATTTACAAACAATAAAAAATAAACATATTAGGCTCTTTTAACACCTGCATTACGTGCAGATCCGTCTGGTATGCGCACCTATAATGCAAACTTTTTAAAATAAAAAGTAAGTCAAAACGGATCAGTCTTGAATTACATTAAAAGTCAATGGGGGACGGATCCGTTTTCAATTGCACCATATTGTGTCAGTGAAAATGGATCCGTCCCCATTGACTTACATTGTAAGTCAGGACGGAGCCGCTTGGCTCCGCATCCAGAGCGGAATGGAGGCGGAACGGAGCCAAACTTATGCATTCTGAACGTATCCTTATCCATTCAGAATGCATTGGGGCTGAACTGATCCGTTTGTGAGATCCCCGAAACGGATCTCACAAACAGAATTAAAAACGCCAGTGTGAAAGTAGCCTTCCATATCGCCATGCCCAAAAAAGTGTGAACTATAAGAAAAAAAATAGTTCATATGCGGTGAACGCCGCAAAAAGATATAAAAAAAAAATCACAACCGCGCGATGTATAGTTTGTAGCTCCTTGTAGTCATAAGTTTTTTTTTCCTGGCTCTTTGTGTCTGCAAGGTTGGCCACCCCTGGCATAAAGCTATTAAAACAGGCATGTCAGGAGAGGCGACAGGTCCTCTTTAATGTCGCTGTTTCTCGTGTTTTTTGCGGGTGAAGCTGCTAAGCATGGACATGTTCATTCTTGGTGTGGCCAGGAAAACTGCACGTAAAAAATCCTCAGCCACAAGTTGCGAGGACTCCTATTGAAAATAATGGGAGGCGGTTTAAGCGCAGTGTGAACATACTCTAAGAGACAGAAACAGGAGATGGGGGAGATTTACGAGGCAGAATGCTGGCTTCAGTTTTTGTCAAAAATGATGTATATGCTTTACACCATATTTATTATGTGCTCTATACAAGTTTTGTCTGACAAGGGGCGTGGCTAAGCAAGAAAAGGTGTGGTCTAATATGTGCCAACATGCTCTAATTCATAAAAGAAAATATGTTGGTACACATCTTTTATATAAATGCATTTACTCTTTATAGGAGACTATATGTACAATACAACGGAGAACTGATGAAAAGCACCACAAAGCTGCCACGGCACCAGAGCCTCACCTTGATCTGTGGTTTCTTTCCTTGGCCCCACCCTGCCGAATTGTGGGAGGAGCCACTTCCCTGAGATCCTGCACTATTCCAGACACCACCTTCCTCCTCTTCGTCCCAACTGCTGTGACGCGTCCCAGACACCGGTCCTTCAGTTTCTCCCCAGCCATCTTGCATAGTTTTTGTACCTGCATATGAAAAACTTATAATTCTTTTTGCTTTTAATTTCAAAACATTTATTTTATTCCAGTATAACTGCAGATCTCACTTGTTTTTTTGCATGTAAAAACAGGAAAAACAGAAAAGTAAACCCAAAACTTCAGAATATCGCCCACCATGTCTTCACAATGGCACTCACCAGTTTTCATGGCACTGGGAGCTACAGGGGCTGCATTTCCCCAACCTGGGGTTGGAGGTCCTGTCTCCTCTCCTTCTCCCCATCCGGAAGCAGGTTCAGACGGTTCGCCCCAGGCTGATGTCCCATTATCAGTAGGAGGAACCTTATTTTTGCTCCAAACTATGAATACAAATGAAAATAAGAAATTTGGTAGATGGCACAAGGATCGGGATTGGAGCAAGTGGACTCAAATCTAGTGATAAAGCACATCTTGGTGGATCGGCAATTGACTGATACAGTTGCAGATTTTTTTTTTATTTTTTTTTTTAAATTGAATTGCATCCTTTACTTGGTAGAATTTTTTGTAATCGATTCCAATTAAAAATTTCCAACCATTTCTTTTCTTCAGCCCGCACTGGACCACCTACATTGCAGGCTGCTCAGTCTAGTTCAGAGTGAGATCCGTCAGAAGAGCTCTCATCACACCTATGGTCCATTCACACATCCGTATGCGTTTTGCGGATACGCAAATTGCAGATCGGCAAAACAGACACCGGCAACTTTGCAGACCGCACATCGCTGGCACTCTCATAGAAAATGCCTTTTCTTGTCCGCATGTTCTATTTTTTGGTGGAATGGCAGTGCGGATCCGCAAATGCGGACAGCACATTCCGGTCCTATTGAAAATGAATGGGTCCGCACCTGTTCCGCAAAATTGTGGAACGGATGCAGACCGATTTTACGGTAGTGTGAATGGACCCTTAGATGGTAGAAGTAGGGGAATTTGAAGAATTACAGGGGTTGTTTGGCCTCAGAGAAGCCCCTTGGGACCCTGAACAAAAATCCTGACCCGTCTACTGTGATGCCACTGATCCTACCCCGCTGCTTCCAGTTCTCACAAGACCAGGAAAGGGACTGTGTCCTGGTCGTCACGTTCAAGCCACTGTGACCACTCAAGCTTGCGATTAGCCACTTCGATCACAGGACCTGGTCCTACGAGGGACCAAGAAGTGGCAGGGGACTAAACAGAAGCAGGACCATATGGTACTCACTGACCCTGCACCCTGTATACACTGTGCTGTACACCATATAACTCTATACACTGACCCTGCACCCTGTATGCACTGCTGTACACCATATAACTGTATACACTGACCCTGCACCCTGTATACACTGTGCTGTACACCATATAACTCTATACACTGACCCTGCACCCTGTATGCACTGCTGTACACCATATAACTGTACTCACTGACCCTGCACCCTGTATACACTGTGCTGTACACCATATAACTGTACTCACTGACCCTGCACCCTGTATACACTGTGCTGTACACCATATAACTGTACTCACTGACCCTGCACCCTGTATACACTGTGCTGTACACCATATAACTGTACTCACTGACCCTGCACCCTGTATACACTGTGCTGTACACCATATAACTGTACTCACTGACCCTGCACCTGTATACACTGCTGTACACCATATAACTGTATACACTGACCCTGCACCCTGTATACACTGTGCTGTACACCATATAACTGTACTACACTGACCCTGCACCCTGTATACACTGTGCTGTACACCATATAACTGTACTCACTGACCCTGCACCCTGTATACACTGTGCTGTACACCATATAACTCTATACACTGACCCTGCACCCTGTATACACTGTGCTGTACACCATATAACTCTATACACTGACCCTGCACCCTGTATACACTGTGCTGTACACCATATAACTGTACTACACTGACCCTGCACCCTGTATACACTGTGCTGTACACCATATAACTGTATACCTGACCCTGCACCCTGTATACACTGTGCTGTACACCATATAACTGTACTCACTGACCCTGCACCCTGTATACACTGTGCTGTACACCATATAACTGTACTACACTGACCCTGCACCCTGTATACACTGTGCTGTACACCATATAACTGTACTACACTGACCCCTGCACCCTGTATACACTGTGCTGTACACCATATAACTGTACTACACTGACCCTGCACCCTGTACACTGTGCTGTACACCATATAACTGTACTCACTGACCCTGCACCCTGTATACACTGTGCTGTACACCATATAACTCTATACACTGACCCTGCACCCTGTATACACTGTGCTGTACACCATATAACTGTACTCACTGACCCTGCACCCTGTATACACTGTGCTGTACACCATATAACTGTACTCACTGACCCTGCACCCTGTATACACTGTGCTGTACACCATATAACTGTACTCACTGACCCTGCACCCTGTATACACTGTGCTGTACACCATATAACTGTATACACTGACCCTGCACCCTGTATACACTGTGCTGTACACCATATAACTGTACTCACTGACCCTGCACCCTGTATACACTGTGCTGTACACCATATAACTCTATACACTGACCCTGCACCCTGTATGCACTGCTGTACACCATATAACTGTACTCACTGACCCTGCACCCTGTATACTCTGTGCTGTACACCATATAACTGTATACACTTACCCTGCACCCTGTATACACTGTGCTGTACACCATATAACTGTACTCACTGACCCTGCACCCTGTATACACTGTGCTGTACACCATATAACTCTATACACTGACCCTGCACCCTGTATACACTGTGCTGTACACCATATAACTGTACTCACTGACCCTGCACCCTGTATACACTGTGCTGTACACCATATAACTGTACTCACTGACCCTGCACCCTGTATACACCGTGCTGTACACCATATAACTCTATACACTGACCCTGCACCCTGTATGCACTGCTGTACACCATATAACTGTACTCACTGACCCTGCACCCTGTATACACTGTGCTGTACACCATATAACTCTATACACTGACCCTGCACCCTGAATACACTGTGCTGTACACCATATAACTATACACTGATCCTGCACCCTGTATACACTGTAGGGATCGACCGATATTGATTTTTTAGGGCCGATACCGATAATTTGTGAACTTTCAGGCCGATAGCCGATAATTTATACCGATATTCTGGGAATTTTCATTTTTGAAAAAAAAAATAAAAAATTCCCACAAATCTGCTGAAAATTAATGTTTATTGTTAATGTGTATTTTTTTTTTGTAAATCTTTCTTTTTCATTTATATTTAATATTTTGGTGTTTTTATTATTTTTTTGTAATTTTTTTTTTTTTAACTAACTTTTAGCCCCCTTAGGGACTAGAATCCTTGTCCTATTCACCCTGATAGAGATCTATCAGGGTGAATAGGAGCTCACACTGGGGCTCCGATCGGAGGAGCAAGGGAGAGGGGATCCTGTGGAGGGGCGCACTGCGACTGGGGTGGGGGGGCCCTATGCGCCACCACTGGGGGGGGGGGGGGGGCGCACTGCGCCACCAATGTCTGATACTGGGGGGCGCACTGCGCCACCAATGAAGCTTATTCTCTCATTTATTCATATACAGGAGGCGGGAGCTGGCTGCAGGATCACATAGCCGGCTCCCGACCTCTATGAGCAGTAGCTGCGATCCGCGGCACCTGAGGAGTTAACTACCGCAGATCGCAGCTACAGCAACATAGAGGCCGGGAGCCGGCTATGTGATCCTGCAGCTCCCGCCTCCTGTATATGAATGAATGATAGATTAAGCTTCATTGGTGGCGCAGTGGCCATAGCTCCTCCCCTCCTCCTGTCCCCTGTCCTTACATTGGCGGCAGCAGCAGCACAGGGGGAGGAGACACTGCTTCCTTCTCCCCTGTGCTGCTGCTGAGGGAACATGGAGAGCGCTGTCAGCAGCGCGATCTGTGTTCCCCATACACTATCGGAATATCGGCAAAATAAATGCCGATACCGATAGTGTTCAAAATCCTGAATATCGGCCGATAATATCGGTAAATCCGATAATCGGTCGATCCCTAATACACTGTGCTGTACACCATATAACTGTACTCACTGACCCTGCACCCTGTATACACTGTGCTGTACACCATATAACTGTACTCACTGACCCTGCACCCTGTATACACTGTGCTGTACACCATATAACTGTACTCACTGACCCTGCACCCTGTATACACTGTGCTGTACACCATATAACTCTATACACTGACCCTGCACCCTGTATACACTGTGCTGTACACCATATAACTGTACTCACTGACCCTGCACCCTGTATACACTGTGCTGTACACCATATAACTGTACTCACTGACCCTGCACCCTGTATACACTGTGCTGTACACCATATAACTGTACTCACTGACCCTGCACCCTGTATACACTGTGCTGTACACCATATAACTGTACTCACTGACCCTGCACCCTGTATGCACTGCTGTACACCATATAACTGTACTCACTGACCCTGCACCCTGTATGCACTGTGCTGTACACCATATAACTACTCACTGACCCTGCACCCTGTATACACTGTGCTGTACACCATATAACTGTACACACTGACCCTGCACCCTGTATACACTGTGCTGTACACCATATAACTGTATACACTGACCCTGCACCCTGTATGCACTGTGCTGTACACCATATAACTGTACTCACTGACCCTGCACCCTGTATACACTGTGCTGTACACCATATAACTGTACTCACTGACCCTGCACCCTGTATACACTGTGCTGTACACCATATAACTCTATACACTGACCCTGCACCCTGTATACACTGTGCTGTACACCATATAACTGTACTCACTGACCCTGCACCCTGTATACACTGTGCTGTACACCATATAACTGTACTCACTGACCCTGCACCCTGTATACACTGTGCTGTACACCATATAACTGTACTCACTGACCCTGCACCCTGTATACACTGTGCTGTACACCATATAACTGTACTCACTGACCCTGCACCCTGTATGCACTGCTGTACACCATATAACTGTACTCACTGACCCTGCACCCTGTATGCACTGTGCTGTACACCATATAACTACTCACTGACCCTGCACCCTGTATACACTGTGCTGTACACCATATAACTGTACACACTGACCCTGCACCCTGTATACACTGTGCTGTACACCATATAACTGTATACACTGACCCTGCACCCTGTATGCACTGTGCTGTACACCATATAACTGTACTCACTGACCCTGCACCCTGTATACACTGTGCTGTACACCATATAACTGTACTCACTGACCCTGCACCCTGTATACACTGTGCTGTACACCATATAACTCTATACACTGACCCTGCACCCTGTATACACTGTGCTGTACACCATATAACTGTACTCACTGACCCTGCACCCTGTATACACTGTGCTGTACACCATATAACTGTACTCACTGACCCTGCACCCTGTATACACTGTGCTGTACACCATATAACTGTACTCACTGACCCTGCACCCTGTATACACTGTGCTGTACACCATATAACTGTATACACTGACCCTGCACCCTGTATACACTGTGCTGTACACCATATAACTGTACACACTGACCCTGCACCCTGTATACACTGTGCTGTACACCATATAACTGTATACACTGACCCTACACCCTGTATACACTGTGCTGTACACCATATAACTCTATACACTGACCCTGCACCCTGTATGCACTGCTGTACACCATATAACTGTATACACTGACCCTGCACCCTGTATGCACTGCTGTACACCATATAACTGTATACACTGACCCTGCACCCTGTATACACTGTGCTGTACACCATATAACTGTACTCACTGACCCTGCACCCTGTATACACTGTGCTGTACACCATATAACTGTACTCACTGACCCTGCACCCTGTATACACTGTGCTGTACACCATATAACTGTACTCACTGACCCTGCACCCTGTATACACTGTGCTGTACACCATATAACTGTACTCACTGACCCTGCACCCTGTATACACTGTGCTGTACACCATATAACTGTATACACTGACCCTACACCCTGTATACACTGTGCTGTACACCATATAACTGTACACACTGACCCTGCACCCTGTATGCACTGTGCTGTACACCATATAACTGTACTCACTGACCCTGCACCCTGTATACACTGTGCTGTACACCATATAACTGTATACACTGACCCTGCACCCTGTATACACTGTGCTGTACACCATATAACTGTACACACTGACCCTGCACCCTGTATACACTGTGCTGTACACCATATAACTGTATACACTGACCCTACACCCTGTATACACTGTGCTGTACACCATATAACTGTACACACTGACCCTGCACCCTGTATGCACTGTGCTGTACACCATATAACTATACAAGCTGTGTAGGGACAGATATAGCGGCGGTGCAGACTCCAGACGATGAACACCATGCTGATGTTTTAGTGCACGACTGCCCCATGACGTTACTAAAATACCACAATAATTAAGAAATGCTAATATCGCTGATTCTTAACACCGCGGTATATCGGGACTAACGGTATATGTAGTGTGGACACTTCGGTTATGAGTGGTAATGATTTCGCCGTTTGGCACCCCTGCTCTATGAAAAGACACTTCTGATCCTAGCAACATTTTTTTTGCAGGCGACTCCAGTTGATGCATAATTATTGTAATTCTCACCTGAGAAACCTCTGTGTCCACAGAGAATTGCTTATGCAGAGCATCTGTTACCTACATGCTTCTTTATATGATTTACAGCAATCAATGTAGAATGACTTTCAGGTGTAATCCCGTGGTGCGGCCAAACCACCGCCATTAGCGGAAACCAATGTTCACAAAAGTTTGCCACAAACTTGTGCAGCCACTGGTTACCGTCTGAGCGGCCTCCCTGTGGGGGTCACACCATTTTAGTCATTCTTTTTAGATCCACTTCTAACTTTGTGACTCCAGCTGAGAGATCATACACCTCATTTTACTGCGGCTCCATTTTGTGCAGAGTGGACTGCCACGGAGGTCTATAAAACCTCTACTGTCCCTCCAAATGCCTCTCATTTCATATGCATGCATGGTCCATCAGACGCCTTCAGGACTGCATCTAGGGCAGAATATCTCTGTACACGGAGTCTAACCAAGCCCTGCATGGCTGTGTAACTCCATAGTAAGGGGCCGTACAGACCCCTTGCAGTGGTCTCTACACAGTCTGCATGAGCACTAACGGTGGCCATACGTAACAGTCTGAAGTTGAGCAAAATGGACAATGTCAACCAAAAATAACGTTCTTCTGGTGAAACTTTACAGTAAATTATTGTTTCAGCCGATCAATAACATTTAGGCTAGTTTCACACTAGCGTTCGTCGGTCCGCTCGTGAGCTCCGTTTGAAGGAGCTCACGAGCGGACCCGAACGCCTCCGTCCAGCCCTGATGCAGTCTGAATGGAGGGGATCCGCTCAGACTGCATCAGTCTGGCGGCGTTCAGCCTCCGCTCCGCTCGCCTCCGCACGGACAGGCGGACAGCTGAACGCTGCTTGCAGCGTTCAGCTGTCCGCCTGGCGGCGAGCGGATCCGTTCAGACTTACAATGTAAGTCAATGGGAACGGATCCGCTTGAAGAGGTCACCATATGGCTCAATCTTCAAGCGGATCCGTCCCCCATTGACTTTACATTGAAAGTCTGAACGGATCCGCTCAGGCATCTTGCGCACTTAGAAAATTTTCTAAGTTATTAATGCAGACGGATCCGTACTGAACGGAGCCTCCGTCTGCATTAATATGATCGGATCCGATCAAGCGCAAGTGTGAAAGTAGCCTTATCATGCTCTGCTGGGTTTAATATTTTTTGTCCAATAGTAGAAGGAAAACTCTTTAGTTCAAAGAAAGCTTGTTTGCAAACAAGAGAGCTTTCTTCAAAAGTACGTACGTCCATCGCCCGTTTGGATTGAGTGTGTATGGGCAATGTGGACGTAGAGGTGTATAAAGGGCAATGTGGACGTAGAGGTGTATAAAGGGCAATATGGACGTAGATGTGTATGGACGTGTCTGTGAAATGATCGATGATTGGTTGATGGCTGAACAGCAGATGAACAACTTCTACCTAATGTGTATGGTCACCGTAAGAGACATCCATAGATTGCAGCCCTAGGATCAACATAAATTGCACCTGGAAATTATATTTTAATTAAAGAAAGAAAGAAAAAACAAAACTAAAAAACACAACGCTAAAAAGAGGACCGGTCACCATGAAAATGCAGCGCAATATACAGGGAGCATGGTAGAGAGCATGAGTTGCTGAGCAGATTGATTTTAGTGTTTTTGGTAATATGTTAAAGAGGACCTGTCGCCACTCCTGACATTCCTGTTTTAATAACTCCACGCATTCGTCATGTAATAACAAATCTGGAGCCTTTCTTCTTATGGCTCTATGTTGTGCCATTCCTGTATTATTTTCACTATAAGTTATGTATGAATTGCTAGCAGTCTACAGTAAGGGTACAGAGGGGAGGTAACCAGTTGGGGACAGGTGTGTACCTGCACAGAATGACTATCCAATCAGCGCTGTCATTTTCAGACTGTGCAGCTACACACCCCAACTGGTTACCACTCCACTGTAGCCTTACTGCAGACTGCTAGCAATTCATTCATATATTCTAGTGCAAATAATAAAGGAATTGCACAACATACAGACATAAGAATAGATGCTCCAGAATTGTTACTACGTGGGGAATGCATATAGCTATTAAAATAGGCAGGTCAGGAGTGGTGAAAGGTCCTCTTTAAGCTAAACTAGTAATCTATTCATTCAAGTGGACAGTTCTATCAGAGATTGCTAGAATTCCCTGTATAAGTGTGAACACGCAGCTGTCAATCACTGACAGTAGCCAAGTGGGCGGTCCTAAGCTCAGAAAGAGCAGATATTTAATGTATAAAGTACAAACTTTTCTGAGGCTTTGCCAAAAAACTATCAATCTGCTCAATTTCTCCTGCTCTATAAGATGCTTCCCAGTGTCGGACTAGGGTTCATTGGGCCCAACCCTCCATTATCAATAAATAGGCTTATTAAACCTAATAGGTTTTGAATCAAAGAAATAGCCCCTTGCGGCAAGTGACTGGCTCCAAAGGCAGCTCTAAATGGTACTTTTCTCCTGGATCTTTGGGGCCCAACTGTCCAACCGCGGCCGCCTCCCCCCTCTGCCACCGCTGCTCCAACTGCGGCCGCCTCCCCCCTCTGCTGCCCAGGGCCGTCTTTACCAGGGGGCAAAAGGGGCAGCTGCCCCGGGCCCAGTTGCTCCTGGGGGGCCCAAGGCAGCTGCCTCTTGAGCCCTGCTAGCTTCTGCCCCGGGTGTCAGGCTGTCAGCTACACAGGGGGTGCTGCTATGCCATGCCTGCCGGCACCGAGTCCAGGCTGCGTACTGTGAGCTGTGATCTAGGACCTTAGATGACATCACCATGTGACAAGTAACCTAGCAATATTACTGGTCACATGGCTATGAGGTCATCACAGGTCCTACCAGGAGTGTTGCAGGAGAAGTTTCCCTTAACTGTGGAGTTTTTTGGGTGAAGATACATGTATAGTGGGGTGCTATATACTGTGGGGGGTGGGGGGGGGGCGCATATTGTGGAGTGCCATACTGCTGTACTGTATACTGTGGGGGGCTGTATACTGTGGGTGCTGTATAGTGTGGAGTGCTATACTGCTCTACTGTATAGTGTGGGGTGCTGTATAGTGTGGGGTGCTATACTGCATACTGTGTGGTGCTGTATACTATAGGGTGCTATACTGCATACTGTGGATTGCTATATACTATAGGGTGCTGGGGTGCACTGTAACACTAGGGTGAGCCGAGCCCCGGTCTCCTTCCTGCAGAGCGGTGCCCACTTCCAGCATGAGCCCAGCTGCCCAGAGCACTGATCCTGAGCCGCTGGAGTTATCAGTATTTACAGTCATTCACTTTACTCTACCAGATGTGTGGATTTTTTGTGTGTGTGTGTTGTGGTGGAGGGCGTGATTGCCTGCTAAGGTGTAGGAAGGCGGGATCCAGGGGGCCCCAAGTAAATTTTTACCCAGGGACTAATCAATATTAAAGACGGCCCTGCTGCCACCGCTGCTCCAACTGCGGCCGCCTACCACCTCTGCTCCAACTGCGGCTGTTCATTAATCATAATTGAGGTAAAATGTTCAATCACGGTTTTGATGAGCCAGTCCAACCCTAATGCTGCCTGCAGATAGCACTGCATTTTCATGGTTACAGATTCTTTTAAAAATAGTTTTTTTCTTTAAAAAAAACTAAAATTTCAGTGTGTAAAGGACGGTGCCACTATGGCAGTTTTAACAACACCAACTGAATATACCCTAAGGAAACATTTACAAGGGGGCAATAAGGGGGTATTTTGGATGTGTGACTGCAGGTTTACAGATCAGAACTCACACCATCATGGCGATCTATGATCCTATGATTTGTGGTCAGCTAAATCTGTGATCGGATGTTTTACACATTCAAAATACAGGCAGAAAACGCATCCACATTATGCTCGCGTGAATCTGGTCTAACACTCCATTCCTGTCATTCAAGTTGGTACCAAACTAAGCAAGATCCAAAGTGAGCTGAGAAGATGGCACCATCTGGTTCTGTGGATTACCAAGGTAAATCACTTAAACCAGATCATGCTGATGCCATCATTTAGGTATAATTGACAGGTTCAATATTAATATTTTAACTCTACACGACTTGAAAGGAAATGCAAATAATACAGATTGCACAGTCACAAAACTTACTTTGACCCATACCGGATGGCGCTGCCTTGCTGGCTACTGACCCTGGCATTCCCTGCTCCCGTGGCAACTGTCCAGGGTTTCCTTGCGCATTCTTGTCCCACAAGCTAACATTCTTGTAATTGTAACTGTTAGGATCACCCCAGGCCGCAGTACCATCATCAATGTCTATTTTACGTCCGATGGATTGCGTTGTTGGCTCCTCCCAGCCACTTGGCTCTTCATCCTTTGACACTGTAGGGGTAGGACCACCTTTCCAACCTGGGGTGGGTGGTTGCCGCCCATTTCCAGATGCTGGAGCCTGAGGGCCCCAAGAGCCAGGAGACTGTACAGCTGGTGTAGCTTCCTGCTGCTTGTTCCAGGGTACGGGAGGCCTAGGTGCTTCTCCCCAACTACCCCCTCCAGGTGGCCTTTTACTCTCTTCCCAACCACTTCGAGAAGCTTGGTTAACATTAGCCCCATTGCCCCAAGACCCAACATCATTTTGCCCTACTTCTCCCCAGCCAGAGGAAGCTTTGTTTCCTGAACCGTCCCAGCCAACAGGGCCTTTGGGAGGCTCCATGTCCTCACTGTTGCTTCCTCCCCATCCATTCTTTCCAGCAGACCATCCACTCCCAGGATTCATTTGTCGAGTACCCCAACCTTGCTCAGTACTTGAACCATTATCATTCTTCCATCCAGGACCTGCCTTTTCCTCTTGACGACCACCAACCCCACCACCATTCCCTCCACCACCACCCCAACCAGATGGGCTATTTTTATAGTCATTCCAGCTAGTTGCTTTGGTGTCCTTCCATTCCTGACCAGATGAAACGGGGGCAGGGGATTCTCCCCAACCAGACTTATTTTGATTGCTTTGGCTGGGGGCGTCCCCCCAACCCCCTGAGCTCTTTGCCTGTGATGTATTTTCCCAGCCTTCAGTGCCACGATCTGCTTTACCATCAGGTCGAGATTTAAGTTCCTCTGAATCCCATGCTGCATCTTGCTTTATCTGGGTTTGGCCCCAGCCAGAGTTAGAAAGTACTCTGGGATCTAAGTCTGTTCGATTCAGCATCGACTGCAAAACAGCCTGACTATCTGGAAGAGTAGGCCTATTTGAACGCCTATTACAGGAGTTCAAGCTGTCTCCACTACCCCCAGCCTTGGGGTTGCTTCCAGTGCTTTGCCCACCTGCCTCACTCCCCGCAGAGCTTGAAGAGCGGCCCCAGCAGGCCGATGATGACGTGTTGCCCTGGTTGTCGGATAGTGAGTGACCCTTCTGATTGTCCCATGCTCCAGTGCTAGTATTTCCTTGGCTTGAACCCCCCCAATCTCCAACTTTTAAGTCCTCTTGTCCTTGTCCAGACGGCTGCTTCCATTCTCCCTGAGACACCCCACCTGCCAATGATTTGTTCCCTTCACCCCACTTCACTTCACCAGGATCTGCCTGTGGGCCATATCCCCAAGAACCATTTCCACCACTTTTACTATCCCATAAATCTCCCCTGGACCCATTGGGTCTATGAGATGAAGACACTTTCCTTGCATCCTCCCTCTCTCGTCCATTATTTCCAGAATTGCCATGTCCACTGTTGGCATCTCCTGTGACAGACTGACCCCTTGTTGTCCCCCAAGTGCCAACCCCTCCATTCTTTCTTTCTCCAGTGCTTTGAGCAGAGAGGTCAGAACCTCGGCAGGCATCCCCCGCCCCAAAGGCAGTACCCTTGTTGTCAAGGGGATTTGAAGAATTTGAGTTTGTAGAGTTAGTGTTTCCATTTTTTGGTCCGTCAGTGTGATGGGTTGTTGCCGGCTCCCTGCTTGAGGCTGCAAAACCGGCACCCGCATTTTCCATCTTTGACTGCTGCTCTCGAGAGGTTGGACCCGTGGGGCCAAGCTGTGCGCTGGAGAAGCTGCCATCTGGCTCTGGGTTCCCTTTCCTGCTACCTTCCTGAACCAGGGCCGGCCAAGCCGACGGGTTGGTATTTGGGTTAAAATTGCTGAAACCAGAGGCAGGCCCCGTTCTTTCAGACCCACCCATATTCCTCCAGTTTCCTAGTCTATTAACGCCCTCTGTAGCAGGGTTGGAAGACGGGACGGGCTTAGCCTTGGGGTCAGCTTTCCATACCCCCTGGATACATTCACTGCCAGGCTGCTGCTGCTGCTGCTGCTGTTGTTGTTGTTGTTGGCCTTGGCCCCCCCTTCCTTTGTGATTAGTGGCGCTTCCTTGTGGGGGACCCTTCTCCGAGGCTGGGTTCGAGGCACTGTTGTTGTCTGTGGCGTTGTCGGAAGGGGGCTCTGCGTCCACGCCGGCTATGCAAGGCCACTCTTCCATATCCGACCCGTCTACAATCACTTTGTCCCAGGCGTGGGGAGGGTTTGTGTTAGGGCCGCTGCTGGATGGGGCTCCCGAGCCCCAAGTGGAATTTGCATAATTTGAAGTAGCAGCTGCCCCTGACGATGAATCTGGAAAAAATAGAACTTAAAATTAAACTCAAATTTAAATTCAGCAGTAAATATTAACACATCATTACATAGCTGTAATCCAATAAATATTTTAGAAAAGGGTCTATAGTTACTGTGTGTACAAGAAAACATTCCCCCTTAAAGGGGTTGTCGCCCAAAACACATTCATCACCTATCCACGGGATTAGGCCTCTTTCACACATGCGTGATGACATTCGTGACAAGATGGTCAGAGGTTCATCCATGAAAATATCCGTGAAGAATCTGTCTGTTTGCCCTCTATGTGTCACCCGTATTTCATGAACACTGCTAGGCTTAAAAAAAAGAATTATGATCCGCGAAGACCAAGAACTAAACATGGATGGCATCAGTGTTGCGTCAGTGGTTTTCATGGACCTATAGAATATAATGCAAGCAAGAGATCTGGAATCACAGAACGAAATATGGCATGCTTCTGTGTTGTCACCACGGACCCACGGGAAACTACTGATGTGTGAATACACTCAGTCAATGGATGTGTGTGCTGTCCATGGAGACCACGGACAGCACACGTCCATGATTCACTGATGTGTGAAAGCGGCCCAAGTGTTAACTATCTGATTGCTGGTGGCCCCATGGCTAGGACCAACACCGATCTCTACAATGAGGAGGAGGAGTTTAAATGAAGCTGCAGTCATGCACGTGCCCTCCTGCACCATATACAATGTATGGGACCCCCGAAGACAGCCTAGTGCTATAGTCAGCTGAGTTGTGGGGCACATGCAACTCCTCCTGCTCCGAAGTGAGTAAAAATGGGGGGTTGGGGCGCGATGGGATAAAGGAAGCAGCCAATGGCAGGCGGGGACAGGGAAGAGCCTCCATAGCGTCACCCGCGATGCTAGGGAGGCTCGTTCTAGTCTGCCATTGGCTGCTTCCCACCCCGAACATGGATGCTTTCATCAGCACACGGGGATAAGCAGCAGCGGCGGCGGCGGTGTGGGGCCCAGCAGTTTATAGTATTGCATAATGCCTTTAATTACATAAAAAATGTAAATTAGAAATATTTGCCTCACAGAATACAGCAGGTTTTCCCGGCCACCATTATATAGTTATGAAACAAAACTTGAAAGCTTCATTGCAAGTATAAAACACCCATTTCAAATAAAATAGGGAAACTTAATTTACTGAAGAACCAACTCGGTTCTAAGATAGCATTTTCCGTGCATAACTCTTTATGGGTCCACTGACAGGGACATCCGGAGTGTACGCACATCACCGGAGAACTGTTTCTGTTTCCACTCTGAAGGATAAAAGCCAAGTTTTTGGGCCTACATAAGAGTCTACAGATGTCTGGACAGAAGTCTTGGACACCACAAGGGTTGCCCCTCAAGAGGCCTCAATACGTGAAAGAGATTCTTACAGCCTGAAAAGCTATTCCAGAACACCATGTACACTGCTAGCTTTCTACAGAAAGGGGCCTTTGTGTTCAGAAGAGACCCTGCCACATGCAGAGAAGAGTACGCTCCTATTCCAAATGCATCCTACATCACACCACTACTGCAAAGATATAGCCTGATAGACAAGCCTCCAAATATCTACTTTTTATCCTAAATAGGCCAAAACATTTGGAAAGCAAAGAAGCAGCACAAAACTAGAGAGCTATTATGCCTAAACAACACCTAACAATGAAAAAAAAACACAGCAAAAACACACACATTATGCAATTGTTCACCAACCAGTGGCTCAGGAGCCAAATGTAGCTCTTGGTGCCCCTGTCTGCATCTCCTCTGCAGGTAGTTTTGTGCCCCAGTGGCACATGGAACATCTTGGTACAATGTTGCTTGCCATTAGGTCATAAGCCATATAATTTCGTCTTATGTTAGATGTATTTTTGTCACCTTTGATACTCCTCTGTCTAGGAGTTAAAAGGGCTCCTGAGTTATAGGGGTTGGTCAGGATTGACTTGTTTTGGAACAAACCAACCTTACCTTGCCCAGACTTCTCCCCGCCACTCGGCTCTGGCTCTGTGGATCTCTGGCCGTCTTTAATGCACTTCAGTCCTGTTGCAATCAGTGACGGGCCTTAGTGGTGACGTGCCCTGAAGAGACACATCACTGCTGGGTCACATGCCGCTTGGAGACACCTCACCACTAAGTCCAGTCATTTGCTACAGTGGTGCACATGACCCAGGTAATGACTGAAACTGGGACCGAAACGCAGTGAAGATAGCTGGGGAACCGCAGAGCCAGAAAAGAGTGGCGGTCAGGAACTAAGCATGGGTACACCACGTTTATGCCTCCGTTTAACGTATACGTAAAAAAAAATGATAATAAAAAAAACACAGGACCCCACTTTCTTGTAAATAATATATATATATATATATATATATATATATATATATATATATATATATATATATATATATTTTTTTTTACAGTGGAACTCTATGATGAACAGCTGCCACTGTATGGCATGAGTCTGAGGCATCCGTTTAATGTACACTATAAACGGATGGGAAAAACGTGATGTGAACCCACCCTTAGTAGGCTTCCTCTTCATAGGTCAAGAATAGATGGAGGGGTGGAAGAATTAAAAGAAAATAAGTTAAACCTGGAACACCCCTTCAAGGTAGCCATATACATGATTAGACTAACGTTAGCTCGGCCAAACTGAGCGCACATGTATGTGGGGAGGTCGAGACTGTAAGAACTGGACATGGGCTGAGACATTGGCGCTAAGTATTATCAGACACATGTGATTCTAAGGCTAGCCCGTGATTGGTTGGTGGTCAATGTAAAAAAATAACCTATTGCACCATTGGTTAGTTCCATAAAATGCGCATTGAGGACGCCAGGGCACCATTTTGCTAAGGTGAGCATCATGATCTGTATTAGCAGTTATATCCAGTACAAGGGTGGAGTAGGAAAAATGGAGTGGGCATTTCTAGAAAGAAGTGTTAGGGCCTTGTTTTACAGCGCAATTTTGGCACAGATAGCTGCCCCAAAATTCAGCTGATAACCCGCCCTCAGGCTTTCTTCCTCCCATATATAGGCAGCCTAGAGGAACGCAGAGCGTGCCTTATGCACAGCCCCTCAAGAACGGGCATGCCCATTCTTGGAGCGGCCGCGGCTCTAAGGCTACTTTCACACTCGCATTCGGTGCGGATCCGTCATTGATCTGCACAAACGCATCCGTTCAGATAAAACAACCTCATGCAGCCATTCAGAACGGATCAGTTTGTATTATCTTTAACATAGCAGTCGAACACCACTGAAAGTCAATGGGGGGCGGATCCGTTTTCTATGGTTCCAGATTGTGTCGGTGATAACGGATCCGTCCCCATTGACCTACATTGTTTGGCTCAGTTTGGCTGCAAGCAGCGTTTTGGTGTCCGCCTCGAAAGCGGAATGAAGGCGGAACGGAGCCAAACTGATGCATTCTGAGCGGATACTTATCCACTCAGAATGAATTAAGGGCAAAACTGATCCGTTTTGGACCGCTTATGAGATCCCTGAACGGATCTCACAAACGGAAACCAAAAAACACCAGTGTGAAAGTAGACTAAGCCACTGCTCCGCGATCCTAGGAGCTGTCTCATTAAAATAAATGGGATGCAGGAGGGACATTGGCTGCTGGAGGTTTTTGGGTGAAATTGTGGTGTGGTTGTCTACGGCAAAATTACGCAGTAATGTCCGCCCTGTGAATGGGCCCTTAGGTTTAAAGATGCATCAGATTTACCAAACAATGTGTGACAATTGATAAATTTGTCTGTATTCCAACACAGACTCAAGGAAAACGGACTTTGAATATTTCCCTCATGATAAATCCGCCCCCATGCATTGAGGTTATTGCTTATATAGTTGCACTGCGGGCTCTTAAACTTTTATTTACTGTCAGATAATATTTAGAGCCCAAGTATTTATACAGGGGTATTTTATTAACCTGTATAGTTTTCGGTTACGTAACTGTGGGTTGAATGGTGTCCACTGGCAATAGTTTATATGGTTCCACTTAAGTGAATAGGAGAAGTACTGCAATAACCAGCTCTGTCCACTATACAATGGACGGAGATGCGTTGGACCGGCGCCTATTTCTGGAGGTGGTCTTATGCCGAACAGCTGATCTGCGGCAGCGTGAGGTGCCAGACCTCTGCTGATGTGATATTGATGGCATGACCTTAAGCCAAGTCGAGGCTAGCCAGCTTCCCCCTTGTCTATGACATTGCAATTATAAACCATGTCAAAGTTTTCCTTACCTGTAGCGGGTCCACTCTCCCCCGGCAGCAGTGCTCCTGTCCCTGGCTGTGCGTTGCCTGGGCTAGTTCCTGGTGCAGTGGAGGAGGGGGGAGTCCCTGCTCCTCCCCCCAGCAGCATACAGGACGCCGGAGGGGGCTGCCCACGTTTCAGTAACACTTTGTGGTCCTGCTGGCAGCGGAATCGCGGTGGCACCTCCCGAGGCATGTAGCGGGCGGCGCTGGGCGGTTGTCCGTTCGGCACTGCCACCCTTTTGGCATTGTTGCCACCATTGACTGGTGGCGAGGGGGAACTGCCAGGTAGGCTGGCGGCCGTCGCTTGGCTTGAACTTGGTTTCGTCACTTCGGGCACTTTGGTTTTTTGTTCTGTGACCTATAAAAGGAAAATAAATTAATGACACAGCAAAAAGAATAAAAATACAACTGCATAAAAATGGCAGATTCCTAAGCAATCAGACAACTACACACCTAAATACCTAGCGGGCTGAACTCAGCATCATGTACAATTATGGTCAGTGATGAAAGATAGCATTGATCTTTTTAAAGGAGGGGTGGGTGAGGAATGGAAGACATTACCAACAGGGCAAACACCATAGATAAAATGGGGGAAACCTACACTTATATCAGGGCATCACCGTGGAGCCAGAAAGCCGAACTTCCAACTCCAGCTCCGACTCCACGTCTAAAAGTAACTGTGCAAGATGCTGTGCATGTAACACATTAATTAAATAAAATAATAAATTAAATTGTTTAATTAATAAAATAAGATTTTGAAGCCGGAATTGGAGTCTCAATTCCACCCGAAACAGACTCCCTACTCCACTGCTCTGGGTATTTCCATGCTAATGTTCTGATTTTCACCCTACGGAGAGTTCTTCTCAATACAGAACTGAATACTCATAACATCATCATCAATAGCAGGTATATGGTCTGGACTGGAAGCAACCGACACAGGAGCAAGAGCTACTGAAAAAGGGTTATGATCTACCTCCAAACCGGACAGCCACACCACTGAGGCAGTGGTACGATGAAGCACTTTCATTCTCATCATGTGGTTGTAGACGGCGCGCCCGGCACCAGATGTGGCAATGGCGCTGCAACACAGGGACTTCTACAATCTGACATGGAGTGCCTTTTTTATTTGTATTCTGAGCCCTTTAGGATTTTGATCCAGGGTTGGACAATACCTGTAACTTATTTTGTATCTGCGGTCATGTTACTGTCCGGAATTGTACCAGAATAAATGTATTACATAATGACTAGGGATAAGCTAACTTGTGTTTCAAGTTCAGCGTACAAGGTTCGGGATATCTAAGAATTCTGTTATGGACCATAAGTTAAAGGGAACCTGTCACCGGGATTTTGTGTATAGAGCTGAGGACATGGGTTGTTAGATGGCCGCTAGCACATCCGCAATATCCAGTCCCCTTAGCTCTGTGTGCTTTTATTGTGTAAAACCACTGATTTGATACATATGCAAATATAGAAAAGTTAGCCTATACCGTCATGTAGGTGCACAGACAGCATAGCAAGTCAGACGATAAATGGAAGAGATGACAGGACTCATTTAAGGGACATTAACACCACCAGAAACGAGGCGGGTTGAATTGGCCATTAATTGTTGCTAGGTTGAAGTCTGAGGAACAGGTCTCTGTATCAATGAATCTGTGGTTTTCAAACCAAAGTGCTTTCACATCAGACCGTAATCACTTGTCCCAGAGGGAAGGAAAGCTGCGGGAGGATGTCAACCTACATAGGACGCAGGTATCTTACATGCACAGACAGAGACTTCTGAGAAACTCCACAGCAAAAAGACATACATATTAACGTATTATTATACATTTATTTCTTCCAAAAGCAGCTTAAAATATGATCATAAAGTTCACTAAAGGAGTTTCCTCAGAGCGGAAAAAAATTGGTTAAAACGTGGAAATACCATAAATCGATAAAAGACCCATTACTCACCTGATAAATCCCCAAGCCACCACTCTGATGCTTCTTGTCAGTCTTCGCTTACCTGGATGCCGCAATGTCGCAGTGTGCCCGTCTACCCATGTGACTGCTTCAACCAATCAACAGCCTCTGAGTTGTACAGCATCTGACCGCTAATGCCAGCGATTTGATGTGGCAGTTACGCGGGTTAGACAGGCACTTCCTTGCAGTAAACAGAGCCTGGGAGGAAGCAACAGTGGGGGCGCTGCAGGAGTGGCGGGGGATTTATCAGGATATTTTATGGCATTTCCCTTCTGTTAGCCCAAGAAAACCTTTTAAAGGGAACCGGTCATCAACTTTAGGGCTCATGCCTACGAGCGTAAATAAGCACTCAGTGCCCGTGCTGCGGACTGCAAATTGCAGTCCGCAATGCACGGGAACGACCGTGAGGTAGCTGTATGAGGATCGCGGACCCATTCACTTGAAAAGGGGTCCGCGACCCGCTTCAGACGTAGTAGTGCATGCAAAGGCCTAGTTCACACGAACGTATGGCTTTTTCAGTGTTTTGCGGTCCGTTTTTCACAGATCCGTTGTTCCGTTTTTTGCTTCCGTATGTGATCCGTTTTTTCTGCGACCCATTGAATTCATTGGAGCCACGGAACGTGATTTGCGGGAAATAATAGGACATGTTCTATCTTTCAACGGAACGGAAAAACTGAATGCATACGGAGTACATTCCGTTTGTTTTTTTTCTTTTGTTTTTTTGCAGAACCATTGAAATGAATGGTTCCGTATACGGAACACAGGGGGGAAAAAGAAAAAACAAAAAACGGCCCGTACACTCAGGAAAAAAAAAAAAAAAAAAAAAACGATCGTGTGAATAAGGCCTAACAAATAGGAACTAATAGCAACTAAATGTGCAGCAGCCCTGTACTACTCCTGAGTACAGAGGATGCTGCACACTACATCTGGCTCATCTGATCTTCCCGGCCGAGAGCGCGCACTCCCGGTCTTTAACCTCCCAGATGCCGTGATCACATTTGACCATGGCATCTGAGGGGCTAAATGTATGCGAGTATAGTGTATAGTGTTGCCAGTATCAGATTGTGAAGGGACAACCCCCGATCCCTAGAACTAGATGCTCACATATCGTGCTCTCTCCCCTCACTGTAGAGGACAGACAGACTTTCTACTGAGCCTGTCTTCTGAAGTGAAGAGCGAGAGCACAATATGCAAGCACTTCTCTCTCCTTGTTATAGAGCATTCAGGCCACCACCCAAAAAATAAATAAATAAATAACTTTTTATAGCTCACTAAGACACATGGAAGTTTTTTGAACACTCAATGATCCTTTAAGAATGTAACAGAAAGAGCCCCATTAGCTTGATGCTAATGTCTGTAAAGCGCGGCGAAATTTAGTAGCGCTATATAAGTGCATAAAATAAAATAAAATAAAATAAAAATTCCTGACAGTGAAAAGGGACGAACTGAAAACATGGACAATAAGTTGCCTGGTTCACGGCAAAGCAGGAGGAGAAGCGGCAATCCTGTTAGCTTTCCTGCTTATTGAGCTAGGAAGGTGTACTGTAATGTGGATATATAGATATATATATATATATATACACACATTCAAATATTTGGATTCTGCATCAGTGAATTCGGTTAACACAGTTCTCGACTACAACAGCCAAACCCGCATAGGTCAACCAGTAGGCTCTGTTAAGTAGACACACCGTCTTAGGTCACTCTACAGGTCAAAAGAAAGCCTGAAAATATCAGCCGGTCGGCTAGAAGAGCCTACCTTCTGAGCAGCGTCTTTCTTCTTCTTATCCTCTTTCTTCCTTTTCTTGTCTTCCATTAACTGTTCTTCCCTTTCTTGCTCCTTCTCTCTGGAAAAAAAAAAACAAAAAAAAAACAAGGACAACATTTAGAAAACGGAAAAAAAAAGGCTTACAAGAAGTTCCTGCTTCACAATGTTCACTCCGAGGAGTATTTGGGCCATTGAATATACAGGTCCTTCTAAAACAAATTAGCATATTGTGATAAAGTTCATTATTTTCTGTAATGTACTGATAAACATAAGACTTTCATATATTTTAGATTCATTACACACAACTGAAGTAGTTCAAGCCTTTTATTGTTTTAATATTGATGATTTGGGCATACAGCTCATGAAAACCCAAATTTCCTATCTAAAAAAATTAGCATATTTCATCCGACCAATAAAAGAAAAGTGTTTTTAATACAAAAAAAGTCAACCTTCAAATAATTATGTTCAGTTATGCACTCAATACTTGGTCGGGAATCCATTCACAGAAATCACTGCTTCAATGCGGCGTGGTATGGAGGCAATCAGCCTGTGGCACTGCTGAGGTGTTATGGAGGCCTAGGATGCTTCGATAGCGGCCTTAAGCTCATCCAGAGTGTTGGGTCTTGCGTCTCTCAACTTTCTCTTCCCAATATCCCACAGATTCTCCATGGGGTTCAGGTCAGGAGAGTTGGCAGGCCAATTGAGCCCAGTAATACCATGGTCAGTAAACCATTTACCAGTGGTTTTGGCACTGTGAGCAGGTGCCAGGTCGTGCTGAAAAATGAAATCTTCATCTCCATAAAGCTTTTCAGCAGATGGAAGCATGAAGTGCTCCAAAATCTCCTGATAGCTAGCTGCATTGACCCTGCCCTTGATAAAACACAGTGGACCAACACCAGCAGCTGACATGGCACCCCAGACCATCACTGACTGTGGGTACTTGACACTGGACTTCAGGCATTTTGGCATTTCCCTCTCCGCAGTCTTCCTCCAGACTCTGGCACCTTGATTTCCGAATGACATGCAACAGTCCAGTGCTGCTTCTCTGTAGCCCAGGTCAGGCGCTTCTGCCGCTGTTTCTGGTTCAAAAGTGGCTTGACCTGGGGAATGCGGCACCTGTAGCCCATTTCCTGCACACGCCTGTACACGGTGGCTCTGGATGTTTCTACTCCAGACTCTGTCCACTGCTTCCGCAGGTCCCCCAAGGTCTGGAATCGGTCCTTCTCCACAATCTTCCTCAGGGTCCGGTCACCTCTTCTCGTTGTGCAGCGTTTTCTGCCACACTTTTTCCTTCCCACAGACTTCCCACTGAGGTGCCTTGATACAGCACTCTGGGAACAGCCTATTCGTTCAGAAATTTCTTTCTGTGTCTTACCCTCTTGCTTGAGGGTGTCAATGATGGTCTTCTGGACAGCAGTCAGGTCGGCAGTCTTACCCATGATTGCGGTTTTGAGTAATGAACCAGGCTGGGAGTTTTTAAAAGCCTCAGGAATAGAGATGAGCGAACTTCTGTTTTAAGTTCGGCGTCTAAAGTTCGGC
The DNA here is from genome assembly GCF_014858855.1 of Bufo gargarizans. Lineage (NCBI taxonomy): Eukaryota > Metazoa > Chordata > Amphibia > Anura > Bufonidae > Bufo > Bufo gargarizans. Next base: position 14,318,841 of record NC_058086.1, on the reverse strand, counting down.
TTCCGGTTAGCGGAGAATCCCGATCTGGATTCCGACTTCCGTTGTGGTCCGTGGTAGCGGAATCAATAATCGGCCATTATTGATTCCGCTACCACGGACCACAACGGAAGTCGGAATCCATATCCGGATCCAGATCGGGATTCTCCGCTAACCGGAAGCCGAACTTTAGACGCCGAACTTAAAACAGAAGTTCGCTCATCTCTACTCAGGAATCTTTTGCAGGTGTTTAGAGTTAATTAGTTGATTCAGATGATTAGGTTAATAGCTCGTTTAGAGAACCTTTTCATGATATGCTAATTTTTTTAGATAGGAATTTGGGGTTTTCATGAGCTGTATGCCAAAATCATCAATATTAAAACAATAAAAGGCATGAACTACTTCAGTTGGTGTGTAATGAATCTAAAATATATGAAAGTCTAATGTTTATCAGTACATTACAGAAAATAATGAACTTTATCACAATATGCAATTTTTTTTTAGAAGGACCTGTATTGTCCTTTCAGCCTCCTCTCATTCTGTCAACCACAACGCTTCCATTTTGGTAAGGCTGCGTTCACATCTCTGTTTCGGAGATCCAGCGCAAATTCAGTCTATCGGCCGGACAAACAAAAACACATTGCACGCAGCGCTTTTTGTTCACCGGAAACCCGGCATTTATAAATTCTTCGGATCTCCGCTGGACTTCATTGCAGTCAATGGGTACCCTGCAGGCTGCTGTGCCGGAACTGCCTGCCGGATCTCCCAACAGACATGTGAACAAAGCCTAACTTGGCTATTTGAAGCCTTGTTGTTCCCAAAGCGAAATGTTTTATTTTTTTGAATTTTTTTTGGGTTAACTATATGGTAACATTTAGGGGTATTTATATAAGGGGCAACATTACTCACCGCACCGATCCTCTGTCACTGATGTTCCATCTCTGCTTCCCGATCCCGGCTCAACAAGCAGGAAACGTCTGCCCAACCAATCACTGACGGACGTGGGTCCCAGCTGTGGCCAGCGATTGGCTGAGCAGGTGTCTCCCTGCCATTTAATGTGTAAAGGTGGGACCAGGGATGGCAGAGATCAGTGAGGTGCGTAATGCCTCTGCCAGAAGCAGTGTGCGCTCTACCGCTGTCACATGCATATATGTCAGAAAAGGGGACCTACCCAGAAGCAAGGGGTTAAACCTTATTAAAAAAACAAAAGAAAACTGTGTGTGTGTGTATATTATATATATATATATATATACACACACACAAAGATTTTACCTTCTGTATTGAGGTATTGAGAAGGCTATGCACAAATTGAAAAAAAAGTGTAAGTTGAGAAGTCGAACACCTTAAAGTTTTTATCAATGCGACTATAAATTGTAACCCTTTCATAATTATGGAAATGTATATTCCTTCCACAGGCCTTTTGGCCATCCTCCAACAAGCGTTTGCTACCCAATAGCCTACCACTAAATGGAGACACTTCACATACACTGGAATAAGCTATTAGACTCTACATTAGACAAATTCATAAATGCAAGTACTTTTCCCAGCAGTCTGTCAGAAACTTCTCTGCATCTAATTTTCAGGAACGGAGCTGTGGAGAATTATGGTCCAGTAAACATCAAGTGCTTCATGCCATACCTCTTAAAGCACCAGTTATAGAAAAATGAGGCCAAAGTGAGGAACCCTAATAACATTACAAAAACTCCAATATTCACCCACCAACTCCCCACTGTTTTCTGCACAGCCTCTCCCTGTTTCCCTCAAGTCTTTGATTACTTGGCTGCACCAGTAATGTGTCTATATACATATGTGACCATTGCTGGCCTCGATGGTATATGGCATGAGACTGCTGAAGCCTATTATTGGTTGCAGCAGGCATGTGGGTATACAGGCACGAGTGTTGTAGCCAGGTTATTAATGATCAGAGGGAGGCAGAGGAGCGGAGGGGGTCCAATGGGTAAGAGGCAGAGAAGCAGTAGGGGTTCAATAGGTGAGCGATGGTTCTTTCGCTACGTTATTACATTCCCTACCTTTGTTCATATTATTTTTTCCATAAGTTGGACAACCCCTTTAACAGAGATGTGCGCTACAGGCTATGTGTTTTGACAATGTTGCCTAGTAGAAGACTTAGGATTCCTTTCATCACACCCCACCATATATTTACTAGTACAGACATCCATATACGTTATATAGATGCTGAGAGAAGAAGGAATATCCAACTAAGCTATACGGTGGTGGTCTGACTCTTCAATGATGGCAGAAGTCAAGGGAAAGAAAGTTTGGGTATGTGGGAGATCATATGTCTGATCCTATGACCCCATAGGAAATAGCCCCTGCCAGAGGTCTGGCAGTGGCTTATTCCCCATTGAAAACACATGCATGCTTGGTTGAGTGTGGGGGAGTTGAGGAACGGATGTTGACTGAATGAGAGTTCCACTGACAGTGCACAGGCAGCTTAACCCCTTTAAAAGTATTACAAAAAAGCAGCAAATAGGGAATTTAAAATAAAGCATTACAGCAATACACATGCAATAAAATATTTTTCTGCTTGTCATCCACACTACATTTTACTTTCTGGTAGCGCCCTCTGCTGTCTATCCTTCTGGACCACCTTCTCCTGCATTCAGAGGTGGACTAACACGCTCAGTTGCTTCCCTTCCCCCTCCTCTCAATGCCAGCGTAGCAATCTCATATTGACCCAGCCCAGAGACCTTTCATGTATTTATCCCTACTTCTAAATTCCTAGAGAAAAGAAAAAATTTATTAAATAAATATAAATTAAAAATTATATATGTAGAGACATAGAGCTACCGTGTGTAATATATATATATACATACACACACACACACATATATACATATACACACACACGGTAGCTCTATGTCTCTAAAGATAGTGGAAAAGAAAACTGTGGGGGCATTACATATCACATCACTCATCGGGGCTATATGTGAGGGACCATTTTCAATGCAGGGGAGAAAGGGGTTAACAAGCGCTAACTGCAATGCTTCCTGGGAGATGAGTGTTTAATGAGCTGCCGCCCTCCCTCAAAAAAGGAAGAAAGTCCTCCAGATAAGCGAGTGAAAAAAGTGGGTTAAATTTGTAGGATAACCCCTTAAAGAATAGGTTCATAGGCTTTCAGAATAAAAACCTCTCCCACCCCAAAAAAAGTGTCCTTCTTGGCTAATCCATGGCCAAATGAGCATTATTGGCATGACAAACTACAAATCTGCAGAGTAAGGGCTCATTCACACGACCGTGGTTTGGTTTCGCATCAGAGCCGCATTTTATGCGGCTCGGGTGCGGACCCATTGACTTCAACGGGGTCGCAAAATATGCGGACAGCACTCAGTGTGCTGTCCGCATCAGTCGCTCCGTTCCGTGGTCCTGCAAAATTTATGAGTCATGTCCTATTTATGTCTGTTTTGCGGACAAGAATAGACATTTCTATAAAGTGCCATCCGTTACGCAGATTGCGGAAGGCACACGGGCGACATCCAGAATTTGCGGACCGCAATATAAGGCACGTTCGTGTGAAAAAGCCCCAAATCTAAATTCCATGGCAAAAAAAAAAAAAGGATTTTTTTTATGTGCATTTAGTCCATGTGAACATATCCTTGTAAACACCTATGTGAATAAGAATGCATGGAAAATTTGTAGGCTTCACACAGTGGAATCCAGACAGAACCGTTTTAACACTGCTTTTTATAAAAAGTGGAAAAGTAAAATTTAAGGATTTAGAAAATCAGATGTCAGGCCTCATTTCCATTGGTTGGATACGGGCAAAGTAATCAGCCCATATATAGGACCATAGCAATCACATTTATAGTTTGGGGGAATTAACATGTACGCATAAAAACAAGCCAAAATGTACAAGTTTCCGGCAATGTAAAGTGTCTGGCCAGCTAAAGGTCATACATCAATAAAAACTTGACTGCAGAGGAGTTTATTTTATCTGCATTTCTACAGATCAGCCTGCACAGGGTAGATTACACAGGAATTAGGAGTACCACACCCAACTGTCTGGGGAAGAATCATTGGAGGAGGATTCCAATGTACTCAGCATCATCTGAGGTCACCGCAATAAAGCAAACGAGGTATACAATCCAAAATACTCCAGGCTAGAAGACAGATCATACTGTCACTCACTGACGCTTCTCTTACAAAGGGATATTCATTAGAGCTGTACCAGAAGATAAATTATGAAACTCAGGACCTTTCTGAAGGAGCATTTTGGTTAAGCTGCCAGATATTGCAATATATAACTGTGTTGATTCAGAATCATCATTTTGCTCCTGCAGAGTACGCGCAAGTCCTTCACCTAGCTGTAGATGCTGTTGAATCTGACACACATCCATCCATTAGTGCCGAACTAAAGATACAATCGTCTGAAAAATGAACGTTTTTTCTTGTTTGATGAGTCATTGGCAGCATTATTATGAAAACTCATTTCCAGCAACTTGCCCAATCCTCCGCCATTATTAAAGAGTAGTGTTGAGCAAACTTGTGTTTTAGGTTCGGCGTCTAAAGTTCGGGTTAACAAAGAATCGCGTTATGGATTCCAAATTTCATTATGGTCCGTGGTAGCGGAATCCATAACGCGATGCTTCGATAACCCGAACTTTAGACGCTGAACTTAAAACACAAGTTGCGCAACACTTTTAAAGAGCCCTAAGAAAGGCAGTTTACAAAGGCTGTAGATGAGGAGAGCACGGACAGTTTGAAAGGGGAAGGCAGCAGCATCCAGGAATCACAGGTCCAGCATCTATTACTGGGAGGAACACAAGTACATAAGAAAGGTTTGAAGTTACGAGCAGGTTGCAAACTGAATATCAGGGATCTTAAAATAAATAAAAATTCAAGACTGAAACTAACGGCAACTTATTTCAATCAAAGTAACCACTAAAATCACTTTTCCATAGCCTTTAAAGGGGTTATCCAAAATTTTTATATTGATGTCCTATCTTTGGGATAGGTCATCAATATCAGATCGGCGGGGGGTCCCACTCTCACAACCCCCGCCGATCAGCTCTTTGAAGAGCCCGCTGCGCTTACCAGAGCTCCGTTTAGCATTGCGGTCTCTTCACAGCTTACCAAGCACAGCCCCATTCACTTGAATGGGACTGAGCTGCACCTAGGCCACATGACCTAGTGACATCACAGGCCTAGGAAGAGGTCTAAGCTCTCACAGAGCACTGCACGCTCTTCTGATCATCCTGGGAATTGGACCCCTGCCGATGGGATATTGATGACAAATATCAATTTGTATGGGAGTAGTGGCTGACTCCTATTTGGTGGTGCACTGCTGTGGCCTGTGTTGCGTCATGGGCTGATTTTAATTAGCATGAGTACATAGTTTGCTCAGCATGCATGCTGGTATTTGCAGTCCCTGGATTCATTGGAGGCCATTTTGGCACCATAGAGATATAAACCAAAAGGGGCCCAGCATGCATGTGGTACCTACACTTCCTGAATTTCATGGTCCCTGTTATGGCACCCAACAGGTGAGCTTTAGTGTTAGGACCCGTCTAAGGCTACTTTCACACTAGCGTTCGTCGGTCCGCTCGTGAGCTCCGTTTGAAGGGGCTCACGAGCGGACCTGAACGCAGCCGTCCAGCCCTGATGCAGTCTGAATGGAGCGGATCCGCTCAGACTGCATCAGTCTGGCGGCGTTCAGCCTCCGCTCCGCTCGCCTCCGCACGGACAGGCGGACAGCTGAACGCTGCTTGCAGCGTTCGGGTGTCCGCCTGGCCGTGCGGATCCGTCCAGACTTACAATGTAAGTCAATGGGGACGGATCCGTTTGAAGATGCCACAATGTGGCTCAATCTTCAAGCGGATCCGTCCCCCATTGACTTTACATTGAAAGTCTGGACGGATCCGTCCGAGGCTATTCTCACACTTAGCTTTTTTTTTGCCATTTTAATGCAGACGGATCCGTTCTGAACGGAGCCTCCGTCTGCATTATTATGAGCGGATCCGTTCAGAACGGATCCGCCCGAACGCTAGTGTGAAAGTAGCCTTATAGAGATCGCCTTGGCGTGCGGCAGACGGGCTCAAATAATTTTGTACAAAATGTATTTGCTAAGCATCTCTAATTTATTAGCATAGCATTGGCAATACAATATACCTTTGTACTTTATTTGAATTGTAGAGTGCTGTTGCACTACGTGTTTGATAAATATCAATTTGTGGCCCCGCAAAAAAAAAAAAAAAAAAAAAAGAACATGTCCTATTCTAAGGATAGGACAATTCTACAGAGGGCATGACGTGCCATTCTGCAAAATGTGGAACACAGACAGCTGGTATCCGTGTTAAAACAGCTAAGGTGGTGTAGATGAGTCCTAACACTGAGCCGCAGCCTACCCGCGCTGGGCCTGGTTTTCTCCACCAGGACATCTTCCCATCAGCACAGCACACAAGCTGGAAGTGACTGGAAGGTCCTGTTTGCAGTAGAGGAACACAGCCCGGAGGAGGACACAAGTTACATGGGAAGGGGGCTGGTTGGAAAAATACAGCCTCCAGGACTTGTTAAACCCCCACCCCCCTCAGTAAATGTATGGGTGGTGGGGGAGGGGGTCTCCACTCAGACAGTTTAGTGTTAAGTAGCATCAAAGGCTACTTTCACACTGGCATTTTTGCTTTCTGTATGTGCAATCCGTTCAAGGCTCTCACAAGTGGTCCAAAACGGATCAGTTTTGCCCTAATGCATTCTGAACGGCTAAGGATCCGCACAGAATGCATCAGTTTGCCTCCGTTCCGTCTCCATTCCGAGTCAAACAATCTGGCACAATAGAAAACAGATCTGTCCTCCATTGACTTTCAATGGTGTTCATGACGGATCCTTCTTGGCTATGTTACAGATAATACAAACAGATGCAGGCGGTTGTATTATCTGAACGGATCCGTCTGTGCAGATCCATGACAGATCCGCACAAAACGCGAATGTGAAAGTAGCCTAATACATTATCTGTACTCTGTTATCTGTGGTGTTACATAGGACTGCAGGTAACATCTAATACATTATCTGTATTCAGAGTTATCGATGTGGCCTCTGAGGTTACACGTCATCTCACTGAAGGGTATGACGCTCCTGTGAGTTCTGCACCACGTTTATCCATGTACATATGGCTGCATCTGCAATTTTACCTAAACAGGACAGCAGTCTTTAGGAGCAGCCATTCATAGTCTGTGCGAACAAGAAAATTTTTTTTTTTAGAAATGGGGTGCGCGACTTGCAGGAAGGCCGGTGCTCCAATTACTGTGATGATTGGCAGGGACCCGGAGTTCAGGCCTCCATCATCAGTACTGATGGCCTACCATATTGCTGTATAGCAGTGCACAATACAGTTTGGTGCAATGTTCATACTTCATATGTGTTTAAAAAAAATCTGCAGCAGCAAAATCCCTCCCAACATCAAGCTGCCGATTTATAATCCGCACCGCAGTCCAATTAAGGCCTCATGCACACAACCGAATTGGTTTTGCGGGCTCGCACTTTTGTAAAGAAACGGACAAGACCCATGTTTTTTTTTGTGGGACAGACATGTGGGCAACACACGCATGACATCCGTATAATGTCCCCATTTTTTGTGGATCCATACAAATGAATGGGTACGTGTTCAATCTGCATAAAAGTGCACATTGGACGCAGAACGAATATGCTGTGAATTTTAATCAAAGCACATGGATGAGACTTCTTAAAATCGCATCCACTTTGCTGGCACGTAAACACTGTGGATACGCATGCAACAAATCTGCAGCTTTTATGTCCCATGTGAACGTACCCCAATATTCCCATATAGCTATAGGGTGGGCCCCCAAAATCATTTCCACTGGTGGGCACCCTAGTCTGACACTAAACGGAACCATACACTGCACTGACTGAGGCTTACATCATCATGCGTTCTCTGGATAATGGTTTACAACCAGTGATTCAGAATCCCCGTCCAACTCATGGACTAGGCCAATTATGACCAGTGCTTCAAAACCATTGCCTCCAGATACATAAAATCAAGCACACAGCCAAGTAACCTCCCAGGTCATACTGAAGCGCTCAGTGATTCTCTGCTTGGCACAGTAAAGGACACTAGCTCCCGCATCGCGAGATTACGGCGCTCTGGCTTTCTGACGTCAGGGAGCAAGGAGGAGATTCAGAGGATGCGGGGCAGTGCTGGGCTCCTTCATGCTGGACTCATCTCACGTACAGGACACATCTCAGGTAATTTGCATATGGATCAAATCGGGTTTTTTAAACAATAAAAGCACACAGAGCTATGGGGACTGGGTATTGCGGATGTGCTAGCTGCCATCTAGCAACCCATGTCCTCAGCTCTATACATCAAATCCCAGTGACAGGTTCCCTTTAAGGAGAAGGAAAAAAGGTTGCAACACTCCCAAATGAGGACTATGCTCCAGGAGGTTCACGCACTGGGAGGTTGGATGCTCTGAGTGGCTGTTCACATGGAGGACACTGCACCAAAATTCCGGTGGCGGACGCTTGGTGTCCGCCGCCTATTGTTTTCAACGGGAGGCAGCACTGCAGTTTGCTCCCTGGCGGTTAAAAGCCGGGACTGTGCCAAGAAAAGACATGTCTCTTCGTGGCATAGCGAGCGGATAGCAGCCGCTTGACGTTGTGGCCACTGTCTGCTGGCGGATTAGCTCCAATCAATGGAGCAAGGCCACGAGCGGGTCCGTGGTGTCTAAAGCGACCAACCATGGCAGAAACCGCCGCAGTATACATGATGGATTTCCACAGCACCAAAATCACAGTGTGAAAAATGTAAGTGTGTTTGGTGGAGAAGAAATAGGAACTTGCACATTGTTCTTTATGTGAATAATGGGGTCCCGTCCAAACCCTAAAGTGTATCTGTACAGACAGCAGGAGAGATTTATCAAAACTGGTTTAGTTGCCAATAGCAACCAGATTCCACTTTTCACGTTTCAGTATTTTTTTGTTGTTGCTATGGGCAACAGAGCCAGTTTTCCTTTATACCAGTTTTTCATAAATCTCCCGCAGCATGTTATAGAGCAGGAGTATCTGAGCAGATTGATATGGGGAAATCTTCTGTATAATGCTACAAGCACAAGACTGTTCCGTTTTTATCGCAAAAAAAGGAAGCCGCCTATGTGTCTTCCACAATTTGCGGAACGGAACGGGCGGCCCATTGTAGAAATGCCTATTATTGTTGGCAAAATGGACAAGAATAGGACATGTTATATTTTTTTTGCGGGGCCACGGAACAGAGCAACGGATGTGGACAGCACACAGTTCTGTCCACATCTTTTGCGGCGCGATTGAAGTGAAGTTCTTGTGGCTCGGATGCGGCCCACAACAACGGGCATCTGCATGAAGCTATGCCTAGGAGTCACGTGGGCGGTCCTATCAGCGACTGACAACCCTTCCTTGTATGTTTAGTCATGCATATTTAGTTGTCAATTGTCAAGAATCATTACATGGGGAATGCAAGTAGATACTATGACATGTCTGTAGAGGCGAGGGGTCCTCTTTAAAGAACGGGTCATTTTTTGATGTTCTACTGTCCTCTATCAGTGGGGTGGCGTTAGACAGGGGTTGGATAAGGATTAACCCCAATTATTCACTGTACAGTCTCTGCCTCCACGGCTGGATCACAGACATTCACAAAAACACTTCACAACCTACGGTTCTATCAAGATGAGACTTGTGATCAGGATGAGGACGGCACACAACTCTACGGGCGTCTATGCGGCAGTAGTTCCTGTTAATTGAGCAACCACTGCACAAATATAGGAGCAATGAAATAAAAAAAACATTTGGTTACTCTACCTTTAACTAAGCAAACATGCCATGTTATCTACTGTATTATCTGGACCACAGGTTAGGCTACTTTCACACTTGCGCTTGATCGGATCCGTTCTGAACGGATCCGATCATATTAATGCAGACAGAGGCTCCGTTCAGTACGGATCCGTCTGCATTAATAACTTAGAAAGATTTCTAAGTGCGCAAGTAGCCCGAGCGGATCCGTTCAGACTTTCAATGTAAAGTCAATGGGGGACGGATCCGCTTGAAGATTGAGCCATATGGTGTCATCTTCAAGCGGATCCGTTCCCATTGACTTACATTGTAAGTCTGAACGGATCCGCTCGCCTCCGCACGGCCAGGCGGACACCCGAACGCTGCAAGCAGCGTTCAGCTGTCCGCCTGGCCGTGCGGAGCGGAGGCTGAACGCCGCCAGACTGATGCAGTCTGAGCGGATCCGCTCCATTCAGACTGCATCAGGGCTGGACGGAGGCGTTCGGGTCCGCTCGTGAGCTCCTTCAAACGGAGCTCACGAGCGGACCGACGAAGGCAAGTGTGAAAGTAGCCTTAGCTGGCCTCTCCATCCAGAAGACAACACTCCTACTGGTGCCAGATTCCAACCAGGGACACACGATACTTTGGACGGAAGGGCACTGCGAAGAGGCTGTGTGATAGGAAAGACACTGTACTTGTGTTTAGGTGACATGCGGGTCTCAAGAAGACTACGGTAAATGATCAGCATGTACAAACGAGAAGATATGGAGAGCTGAAGTGCTGTGCAATGAGGGCTGTAGGAGTTGGGGCTCATGCACATGTCACAACCTAAAACAAGGATACCGGCATTTTTCAGTACTGAACGTCCGGCTCATAACAGACCAGTCCTTGTCCATAATGCGGACATGAATAGGGCATGTTCTATTTTTTAGCGGGACTGCAGAACGGACATACGGATGCAGACGGCACACCGCGCGGCCCCACTGAAGTAAAAGGGCCCATATCCGACCCACACAAAATGCGGACTGAAGCAACGGTTGAGTGCATGAGCATTTAGGCTGGACTCTAACACTGTGGCGGACGCCTGTGGACCCCCAAATGCTGGCAAGGAGTCCAAGGCCTTTGGCAAACCAGCATATTTGGGATCCAAGTGACATAGATCACAAACACAGAGTTATTGCATTTCAGTGGGGCCATGCATGAGACTGTACAAAGACTTGAAGCACGCTTGGCTGGATACAACATGTGGTTTCATACTGCAGCCCAAGTGAATGTCTTTACTAAAATCTTGGCTTTGCAGAATGAACAAATGGGCGGCAGAACTTAATCCGGACTGCAGCCCTTCATTCTCAGGACAGGCGGGAGTCCGAGAGTCCCACCATCATATGCCATCTGTCTGTGAGCCTGAAATACTACTTTAAAGGCATGTTCACATATGCGGTTGCCAGATCCGTCAGGGAACAGACTGTCAGAGTGTACTGGGTCCGGCATCGCTATATTCTACCACTCACCGCAGTATCCTCATTAACTATAATGGCATCTGGCAGTGATTTGCACGCTTTACAACATGAATGCTGGGATTTGGATGGACAAATACCGCTGCATGCTGTGAACATACCCTAAAAGAGGACCTGTCCTATCTCCTGATGTCCGATTTAGTAACTACTTGCCACCAATCAGACACTTATCCCCTATCCTCAGCTGTCCTACTGGTACAACCCCTTTAGGGCCCCATTCACGCAGCAGATTTTGAGGTAGTTTCTGCCACGATTGTTCACTTTAGATGCTATGGAGAACCTAAGCTCCACTGAATGCAGCTAAATCTTAGGCGGACACTCACCATGGCTTCAAGCTATGGCCGTCCACTCACTGTGCCAAGAAAAGACTGGGCTTCCCTGACGTGTTCTGGCATTAAACCGTTGGTGTGCATACAATGGGAGTCAGGCACCACTTGTCCACAGTCCATCAGCTCCAAAATTCCACTGGGAAATACCATCATGTGAACGGGCCCTTAAAGTGGTATACTCAGTGATGGCACAGGATATACCATCATTTATGAGGTCCAACTTCTGGGTAAGGAACACATAAGGGAATGAAATGCTACTGCAATGCTTTTTGAGGATAGTGGGGGTCCCAAAGGTCAGACCACCAGTGATCATAAAGTGATGGTGTATTCTAGCAATATGACATCACATTCTAAGATGGGAAGACACTTTCAAGGGTATGTTCCGATGCATCAGATTTACTCCACCACAAATCTGTAGCAAATCCACACATGTTATAAGTGGACTTCCAGACCTTTGCAAAAAGTGTGTGTGGTGCATGTCTTTCACGGCAGGTTTTACCTACACCAAATATTTTAGATCTGGGGTGAACAATATACCAAATCCAGTTACAGCACTCAAGCAGTCAGAAGACTTTATTAGAGGCTGAAATTATGAATTTTCCTAGATATCTGGATATCATCCCAAAGTTAGGTGCCGGGACCATCTGCCACCTGTATACGGGTATTGGTCTATCCAACAACGTTATGGATCAAATAGCATCCCAACTAATGAGGTGTGCAATGTTCACAGAGATGATTAAAGAGGGAAAAAAAAACGATACCTGTCCGACAGGTAAGTGCCCATTAGCATTCAGCGGTTGCCAACTATGTGGTAATGCTAGAACATGTATACAAGCCGCTCCCTATACAATGTGGAATACCTGAAGTTTGCAAATAGCAACCCAACGCTGGTATTGTCCTTCTCTAGCCAAGTAACCAGCTGTCAAACAAACTTTCGATGGGAGCTGGTTTTATATAATAAATGGAAAACCCACAGAAGATTACTGCATTATTATAGCGACATTATGGAGGAGACCATGTACGATGCTAAACAAATCATTTAGCAATATGTGATCAAACAATTAAAAAGTATTTTTTTTCTTCTTCTAGATCAACAAGTCATAGACTATCAGCTTTCCTCTCAAAAGTCCCATGGGATTTTAAAGGATTGCTCCCATAAAATGTTTTACTCTCTGAACTGTTAGAAAGGCATATGATGTAAACTGTAGTGAAGGTAATCTTCTTACCAGAGACTGTATTGGCGAGTTATAACCTCCCTTCCAATTCTCAGTTGTGTCATGTGACTTTCCAAGTATCTATGTATTCCTATGGGAGCTTCAATCTCAGTCTCATAGGAATAAATAGAGAAACTGACTTCCTGTCCTGTGTCAGATGGAGAGGCAGAGTGTTGGTCACATGACACAGATAAGTATCAGAAGGGAAGTTATAACTCACATACAGTCAACGGTTAAAAGATTGCCCTCACTACAATTTACATCATGTATCTTTCTAACAGGTCAGAGAATAAATCTTTTTGTGGGAGGGTTTGACCTATGTGATTGCAATAATATGGTTAGATATAAGGTCAATTCACATATGCTGAGGTACCCAGAGACTTTAAATAATCCATCAGGAAAAGTTGGGATACAGTCAACTCTATGGAAAAGAGACGTCAAGTACTTTGTCAATCCTGCATGCTCAACTGCCGTTCCAAAATCTTCTCCCAATTCAAATCGGCAATGAGGAGCAACAGTGATCAAAGAACCTCCTTCTAGTGATTTTGGGGGTCCTAGGACTTGCATATATAGGTGATAAATATGGATTATACAAAATAACTCCTTTAAATTAAGAAGCATTAGGCTTCGTCCACATCACCGTTCCGCCTTTCCGTTCTCCTGCCCTGTTTAAGGGCAGGAAAACTGAAAGGATGGATTTGACACATAACCGAGCCAAACGGAGCCCACGGGCCCCATAGACTATAATGGGGTCCGTTAGGTTTCCGCTCAGAAGAAGATATTTTTTTAAACGGAGACAAAAGTCCTGCATGCACAACTTTTGTCTCCGCTCCAAAATCATCTTCTGAACGGAAACCTAACAGAGCCTGTGGGCTCTGTTCGGCTCAGTTATGTGCCAAATCAGTCCTTTCCGGTTTCCTGTCCCGTAACGTAAAGGCTGAACGGTGATGTGAACGAAGCCTTACGCTGGGTTCAAACCAATGCTTCCCTATGGGAATGGTTCTCACCTGGGCGTTTTACAGCGCGTACGATCGCGCTGTAAAATGCCCGACGCTCAAAAAAGTTCTTGAGATTCTTTGGGGCGTTTTGTCGCGCGTTCCCGTACACAGACTTTCGGGAACGCGCGACAATGGGCGTTCGCTTGTCTCTGTATGCGCGATTGTAAACGCTGGTACAATCGCGCATACAGAGCGCTCCATCGCGAACGCTCAGGTGTGAACCCAGGGTTAGCCGTTTTTCTCAACTCTTGGAAAATTAACCACAAGCTCTAAGGGTACTTTCACACTAGCGTTTTTGTTTTCCGGTATCGAGTTCCGTCACAGGGGCTCAATACCGGAAAAGAACTGATCAGTTTTATCCTAATGCATTTTGAATGGAGAGCATTCCGTTCAGTATGCATCAGTTCAGTCCCTCTTACGTTTTTTGGCCGGAGAAAATACCGCAGCATACTGCAGTTTTCTCTCCGGCCAAAAATCCTGAACACTGATGCCAGATCCAGCATTAATTTCTATTGAAATGCATTAATGCTGGATCCGGCCCCAAGTGTTACGGCAAAATTGATCCAGTTTTGCGGTCTGCGCATGTGCAGACCTTTAAAAATGAGAAAATAAATAAATACCGGATGACAACTGGAAAGATGGATCCGGTACTGCAATGCATTTGTCAGACGGATCTGCATCCGGATCCGTCTCACAAATGCAACCGCTTGCGTACGGATTGCTGGATCCGGCAGGCATTTCCAGCGACGGAATTGCCTGATGGAATCCTCTGTCGCAAATGTGAAAGTACCCTAAGCAATTCCAAATGATGTAAGGCCTCGTTCATACAGCAGTAATGTGGGCGCATATTAGTGTTCGTTCCGTATTTCAGCTGGCAGATTCAGGTCTGCCAGTCTATGAAAGCATTTGGTGGACTGAGGGGCAGGACACTTTACCGCTTCCTTCACACAGATTTTTTGGACATGAAAGGCATGCATTTTTGGCGTTTTTAGTTTTGTCAGGCTTTTTTCCCTGGTGTAGAAGTCTATGAAAAAAACACCTGGGAAAAAAAAAAAAAAAAGCCATTCAGAACATACTGAGGTTTGAAAGAAAAAAAAATTGTACTACCGTACATCTTGTAACTGTATTTTTATATATTCCAAAAAAATTGAATCTGAAAGTTGATAGGCTTTTTTTTTTTTTGTGGACCACACCCAGACCCATTCATTGCAGACAGCACATGGACGTCATCCATGTTCTGTCTGCATCCATGTGAACGTTTCACAATTTACAGTAACGTAACCCGTCCTTGTCCGTTCTGTGGACAAGAATAGACAGTTCTAGTGAAGGAGATGAAAAAACTGCAGCATGCACACGGCCAGTATTTGTATATGGCGGGACGCAATAACTATATGGTTGTGTGTATAAGCTCTAAGGGTGCTTTCATGCATAGGTTTTTGGTTGCATTTTTCTGCAGCAAAACACACCAGATCCAGGTGTTAGCTGAAGGTCTATGGGAAATCTAAAACGCTGGACAAGCATTTTTTTATTATAGTGAAAAAAAAAAAAAGCAAAAAATGTGTATGTATGTATGTACTGATCACAAGAACGAGAAGCGCTCTGCCATCTCCAGAACTCCAATAGAAATGAATGGAGTGGCCACACACATGCCCACCATTCTTTTCAGGGGGGCTGTAGTGGGTATGGGGCCCCTGTTCTCATGATCGGTGGGGGTTTCAGTGGTAGGACTTTCACCTATCCTGTGGATATGGGATAACTTCAACCAACTGGAATACCCCTTAAAATCGGCGTGAGAAGTCTTATAGGCCACAAATGCTCCTCTGGAATTCTGGGAAGAAGAGATCTATACATAAGGCCTCATTCACACGTCCATCAAGCAGATACAGCCTCCCGGACTTTGCCAGATCCAGCACTGCCGGATTCTCTAGTTCATCACCAGATCCCCACTGACTGCAACAGCCGCCATTTGTGCCGGATCTGCTTGAGGGAGATGTGAACGAGGTCTTAAGGCTCTTTCACATCTCCATTTTTCTGATCCATCAGAACAGAAAAATAAACAATAAAAAAAAACTTTATCTTGAGAAGCAGTTATAATCATTTTGCACTAAAAATAACTCTTTAGTACTTTCCCATCAAAAATAACCGATCTCTGACGGAAGTGACACAGACTGATCATAACTGATGCTCAAAAAAAGCCGGATCAGTTATTTTAGCGCAAACTAATACTAACCGCTCAAAATAACTTTTTTTTATATATTTTTGCTCTTCCGACACCCAGCACCCCCGCCGATCAGCTGTACGAAGCCGCGCGTGAATGCAGTCTCCCTTGGCTCTTCCTGCTCGCTGCTGCTATGTCTATGGCAAGCAGGAAGATAGACAGGAGACCACACGCACGCCTTGATTCATATAGCTGATCATGGGGGTGCGGGTGTTGTACCCCTGCCGACACCTGACGAGCCCATCGCTGCCTTTTCACAGCGTTCCAAGAACAGAGCCGTACATTGTATAGCGGCTGTGCTTGGTAACGTGCTCAGCCCCATTCACTACTATACAACGTACAGCGCTATGCTTGGTAAGCACGCAGAAGGCCACGGCACTCACAAAAGCAGCAGTGCCTTCTCAAACAGCTAATTTGGGTCCAGGGCGTCATAGCCCAGCCAATCAGATACTGATGACTCCTTTAAATACTAAATCTTGTTGTTCTGGAGAGGTCAGCACAGAGAGATAAACCTTCTATATAGATAAAAAAAAAAAAAAATGTTTACTTTACCTGCTAGTATAATAACTATTTGTAGAATTAGGATAACAGTATAACAACTCTATTGCTCTTCTTATAGGCCTAGATAAAGATGGCCACAGAAGGGCATTGCTCTTATAGTGCAATGTGTAATGCTCTTTTTGAGTGACTCATCCCCTTCTCGCTCTGGTCACAGTGATGGTCTGACAGAGTTAAAGGGGTTATCCGAGATGTTTTATTTTTATGTAATATGCCCCCCTTGCAGTAACGGCACCTTAATTAGCACTTATTAAAAGCATCTTACCGGGCCAGAGCACCACTCCTGGTCTAATTACATGCTGCAGGCACTTCCGAGATCATGTGCCGTACATTCATTTTTTTGTAAAAAATAAATAACTTTTTTTTTTTTTTTTACAAAGAATATTCACATATAGAATGTTAATATGCAATTAAAAAATAAAAATTAAATTTGATGGTATTGTCCCTTTAAAAACTGGCCTATTTTAGGTGGAGATCCTTCTTCACTGACTATCTGGATTCTTTTGATGCTTCTTTAAAGACTTCTATCAATATACAATACCCCAAGAACCTGCTACCTGGAGAACCGGCCTAGAACTAGAGTGAAAAATCCCTGGTAAGAAATGGGTCAAAAAAGTGACAACCATTATAGGTGCTAACCTACGGCCTACTGCTTCTCTGGCAGACACATTCAGGCAATGAACCTACCCCTTCCACTACCATGCAGATAACACGCCTGCTCCCGGCAGAAGGTATGTATACAGTACATGCCTGCTATCCTAGCAATGACCTCAGGGACAATACTGGCTCCTCCAGACAACACAGGGATGTGTACAGACACTGGTGAGGTCAGGTTCTAGCGAGAGATCAATCTGGACTCTGCCTCAGAAGGTTGAGGTCACAGAAAATCCATTAGGAAATCAAGTGAACTCTGCTCATTGTGTGCAGGGCCCATATAGGGTTGCTGACTCTGTGTTCCAAAATTCAGGACCATCTATCTACTCTAGTTATAGGTCAAAATAGACATTTTTACTGCAATCAGTATCTCACAGGCGACAACAACTTGATTGTGTCCACACGAATGGCAGCATAAAGTGGTGACAGACACGCTGATTTCAGGTCTGTCGCTTATTAAGTGGTTGCTGAGAACTTGTTGTATAACCACTGCAGCCACATGAAGAGTCACGGCTGCCAATGAAGAGTCACGGTCATTCATAAACTTGTGTTCTCCCAAAATACCTTCCTTGGGAGAAAACTGTCAATCAAAAGGTTGGTGGCGAGAAGGAGCTCATTAATAATCCTTTTCCAGGTCCAGCAACCACTTAAAAGGGCATCTGTCAGCAGATTTGTACCTATGACACTGGCTGACCTGATACATGTGCGCTTGGCAGCAGAAGACATCTGTGTTGGACCCATGTTCACATGTGCCCGCATTGCTGAGAAAAATGATATTCTAATATGAGCAAATGAAACTTTAGGAGCCTTTACCGCGTTACCATTACACCTAGAGGCTCTGCTCTCTCTGCAACTGCGGCACCCTCTGCACTTTGATTGACAGGGCCAGACAGTGTAAATGTGATCACACCTGGCTCTAACTTCTCTTAAAGTCAAAGTGCAGAGGGCACGGCAATTGCAGAGAGAGCAGAGCCTCTTGGTGTAATGGCAACACCCCTATTGCTCCTAGAGGCTCATTTGCATATATTAAAACATTATTTTTCTCAGCAATGCGGGCACATATGAACATGGGACCAACACAGATGTAACAGGTCAGCCAGTTTTATGGGTATAAACCTGCTGACAGATGCCCTTTAATTTTAGCCTATGAGTGAAAGACCTCTGAAATCAGCGATCAAACTGATCAGTTTCATCCCCATGCATTCTGAATGGAGAGTAAGCCGCTCAGGATGTCTTCCGTTCAGTCTTTTTGACTGATCAGGGAAAAGATAAAACCGCAGCATGCTACGGTTTTATCTCCGGCCAAAGAAAAACTGAAGACTTGCCTTAATGCCGGCATTTTGTTCCATAGGAATGTATTAGTGCCGAATCTAGCATTTAAAATACCGGAATGCCGGATCCGCCCTACCAGGGAAAAACAGAAAAAGTGGGCTACATATGTCTCAGTAGAACGAGATTATACGAAAGGGACACCTAAAAAGTTGTACACAACAAAAATAGAAGTTTTATTGACATAAAATTAAGCAACTACACCACAAGGGTTAAAATCAAAGAGAAACAACTTGGCAAACCACAAAAATGAAGTGATTTCATGGCAGTACGCCCCAACAAAGCAAAGGAATTGTAAAGTATTGGCAAAATGAAAAATCCAAAATGAATCCAATAATATAAAGAAAAAAAAAATAATAGTTCAAGCATCTCAGAATCCATAAATCAGGGATGTATGATTGCAAAAAGGACCAAACAACGCCTACGCGTTCCGAACAGCTTCCATGTCCTTCCTCAGGACATACTTGTTACGTATGGATTGTTGATGGATTCTGAGACGCTGGACTATTTTCTACTTGCATTTTCCATGTTTACAAGCAGGGTCCATGCAGCACACAGATCCTGGGAGCGGGTAGGAAGGGTGAGCCGGCTCCTAACCCTTTTCATCCAATAATACCAAGCACCAAGTCTACTTTCACATTGGCATTTTGGCTTTCCGTTTGTGAGATCCGTTCAGGGCTCTCAGAAGCGGTCCAAAACGGATCAGTTTTGCCCTAATGCATTCTGAATGGAAAAAGGATCCGCTCAGAAAGCATCAGTTTGTCTTCGTTCCGCTTTGGAGACGAACAACGAAACGCTGCTTGCAGCATTTTGGTGTCCGTCGGATGAAATTTAGCCAAACGGATCAGTTCTCTCACACAATGTAAGTCAATGGGGACGGATCCGTTTTCACTGACACAATATGGCACAATAGAAAACTGATCCGTCCTCCATTGACTTTCAATAGTGTTCAAGACGGATCCGCACAAAGCACGAGTGTGAAGGTAGCCAAAAAAAAAAAAAAAGCAAATCTGTCCTGTTAAAATGTCCACATGAGCGACGTGGGTGCCATGCCTCATCATTATGGGTTAAAGAAATGTGTTTACAACGCAACTTCCTGGCCTGTAGAGGTTACGCCTCATTCACACATCCGTCTCCATGCTCAAATCAGTGAGGTGGTGGTCAGCGATGCATCCGTGAAGATGCCTGTGAAGGATCAGTGTGTCCGTTTTTTGCGGTCTGTGTGCCGTCCGTGTTTCACTGACCCTGCACAGCTGAAAATTAAATTTTCAAAGCATCTCTTCCTAATGATCCGTGAAACAGACGGCATAATGGACGTGATGGATCCTTAAACAAAATGGACAAAATAGTGCATGCTTCCGTGCTAAAAACACGGATCCACGGACAAGTGCTAAAACACTGATGTGTGAATCCACACATTAAAATGAATGGGGATGTGTGCTGTCCATAGAGAACACATGCAGCACATGTCCGTGGAACACAGACGTGTGAATGAGGCTTTAGGGGGGAGTTCACATCGCCGTTATTTTTCAGTTCTTTTGATCAGTCAGAAGAACAGAACAATAAAGAGTAAAAAAATAAAAATTAAAAATAAAATACGGATCCTGTGCATCAGTTCTGCCCCTTTGGCATCTGTTTAAGCCATTTCCATCTCTTTTTTTTTTTAGACCGTCTAAAATAACGGATCTCTGATGGAAATGGCTCAAACGGATGCCAACTACGCATAACTGATGCACAAGACCCGTTTTCCTTTATTTTTCTGTTCTTCTGACTGATCAGAAGAACGGAAAAATAACGCTGATGTGAAATCCCCCTCACGTTACTGTAGGTACCTGCTTACCATTACAGTCAGGATTAGGATGACAGATATCATCTCTATATATAGATAAAGGATCTACCAGTCAGAGGAGCTCACTAGATCCAGCCTAAGCTGTGTACTGCTGTTCCATGCCAGACCCCTTTTACTATAATGGGATCCGGAGGGGGATCTGCCTGGTTTCCTACATGAGCTCTGGGTTTCGGCTGGCCAAAAGCTGTTGCAGGCAAAATCTGAAATCTGGCACTTAAAGCGGGTTCTCCGGGAATTAAGAAAAAGAAAACACTTAAATATTACTTCATTGTAAATATATTACCAAATACCTTTCATTAGTTATAATGGCTCTTTTTGTCAGGGGAGCAGTCATTTGGAAAAATAAAATGGCTGCCATCCTACTAGTCCACACAAAACTTGTCCTAATTACACAGGAGGACAAGTTTAAGAGCTGCGCCATCAGGAATTCTGATCCTGAATACACAGTTTAATATGATCTTCAGATGAATCTATGTAGGAATGGCGTTCATTAGGAGACATAAAGTACAGAGAGGATAGTGGGGGTGTAATTAATGAGAAGCAGCACTTGTATGCAGTCTTAATTACCACAGTCTGTCCTGTCCGTCCTCTCTGTACTTCATGTCTCCTCATGAACTCCATTCCTATAGAGATTCAGCTGAAGATCTTATTTTCTGTATTCAGGATCATAATCCCTGACTAGCAGAGAGGAGGATGAGGAAGCTCTTTACCTCAGTGTTGTGAAGTAACTTGCCCTGCTGTGTGATTAGGACAGGTTTTGTGTGTACTAATAGGACGGCAGCCATTTTATTTCTCCCCAAACAAAATGAACCATTTTAGCTAATGAAATTTATTTGGGAATATATTTAAACTAAATTAATATTTAAGTATTTTCATTTTCTTAATTCCCAGAGAACCCCTTTAAGTAAAAAGTGGCCAGAGTCCATTATAGTCAATAGGGTCCAGCAAAGAAGGCAGTATCTGGCTAAGCTGGATCCGGTGATATCCAGCAGGCTGTTCTCTTCCGGAACAGCCTGCTGGATCTGTTTTAGGTAAGTGTGAGCCTACCCTAACAAATGTTTCCAGAATTTCACTTCCATAAGACAATTTACCAGTGGAAGCTCCAAGATTATCAGCCCCGGGTCTATTCCTGAATGCTTCTAGCATTAATCATTTACAGCAAACAGGTTACCAAACATTCTCTAATATCAACCTTTACCTACATACCAGCCCGATGGAGGGACCCATTTACTCACTGAAGTAAAGAGATCTTCTCCTTCACATGTGACATTTAATCGCCCTGTGGCTGTATTCACCCACAGGTACTCTCGCTACTTCTATGGTTGCTGCGCGTGGACATCGGCTTGGTCTCATGCGGCCAGCCGTGCCATCAGGCCTTGCCCTGAAGGTGTCTAAGGTGAGGAGCAGAGCTGCTGAACAATTTGGGGCACCTGCTAGGTAGGTATTTCTTCTTACTCACTTATATGGCACTCAAATATTCTGCAGCGCTTTATAGACATTGTCATCATGTTGTCCTTGGTTGGATTTGAACCTAGGCCCCTAGGGCTGCAGTGCACCAGTGCTAGCCACTGTGGTGTCCATTTATTGAAGAATCACGTTAGCAATGACTAACCAAACTGGTCATAAAATGCAGCTGAAAAGTCAAGTGTGGATTTTGTCACAGTAAAAATTGCAGCTAAAACTACATTAATTACACGCCGACTTTGCCATGGAAATGACTTTGGATTTCATTCTGTGCATGAAATCTGCAGGTCAATTTACGATGCAGATTTTTTGAAGCTTTGAATATTTCTCAAAATTTCTCAAATATTCATCCGCTTTGCTTACTTTGGTACCATACATTGCCACAGACTTGCAGCAGGAAAACGGGAAACATGCAGCATTTTCAGAACGTGTGAACAAAAATTGGCCACAGATGTATCGGCTCGTATACACATCCACATAATCTTAGCATACTCCCAAGCAATGCAGATTTGCATGCAGAAAATCTCACAAAAACTCAGAAATTGGCACAAATTTGATATGGCTTTTCTGGTTAACACCACCAGTGAAATCCATGGGGAAAACCGCTATACACAAGGAACGGGATCGCACCAACAACTAATGCGGACTGTAAAATCCACACAGAAAACATACGCAAAGTGTAAAATTTGTCAAATCTCATTCACTTTTCAGATACTGCATTAGGCCTCATGCACACAATCGTATGTTCGGACCGCATTTGTGGAGGATGTGATGTACGCCTATTCATTTCACTGGAGCTGCATAAGATGCCGTATGTTCGTTCCACGACCCTGCAAAAATCTAGAATATGTCCCATTCTCAGAAGTAAAAATAAATAAAAATAATGGCATGAACACTGCCAGGATCAGTGTATCCGCAAAACTGCTACAATCATGTGCATGAGCCCTTATGCTGTGGGACTGTAGCCTAAAGGGACCCATTACATTAAACCAGGCATCCTTAAACTGCGGCCCTCCAGCTGTTGCAAAACTACAACTCCCAACATGCCCAAACAGCCTACAGGTATCAGCCTACAGCAGGGCATTGTGGGAGTTGTAGTTTTACAACAGCTGGAGGGCCGCAGTTTGAGGATGCTTGCATTAAACTGTAGGTAGCATGTTACAGAGCTGAGCGGACTGATACCGATAGAAAAGTCAGTGTAAGGCCTCATGCACACGACCGTTGTTCCGTTTTTTTCCACGGACCCATTGACTTTCAATGGGTCCATGGAAAAATTGGAAAATGCTCCGTTTGGCATCTACGTCCGTGATCCGTGTTTCCAGCCTGTGAAAAAAATAAGACCTGTTATATTTTTTTCACGGACAACGGTTCACGGACCCATTCAAGTCAATGGGTCCGTGAAAAATCACGGCTGCACACAAGATTGTCATCCGCGTCCGTGATCCGTGTCTGTTTTTTCCTATCATTTTAAAGGCAAACTTGCCTTAGATTTTTTTCTTCATTTTTCATGTCCATGGATCCTCCAAAAATCAAGGAAGACCCACGGAAGAAAAAACTGACACGGATCACGGAACAATTTTTGCGGACCGCAAAAAATAAAAATGTCCGTGTGCATGAGGCCTAACTTGCATTTCACTCCTATAAGGGTCCATTCACACGTCCATAGTGTATTGCGGATCCGCAATACACCCGGCCGGCACCCCCATAGAAATGCCTATTCTTGTCTGCATTTGCGGTCAAGAATAGGACATGCTTATTTTTTTTCCGGAGCTGCGGACTGGAAGATCGGGGCCGCGCTCTGGAAATGAGGATAGCACATAGTTTGCTCTCCACCTCCATTCAGTTCCTATAGAGAAGAAATGGGTCCGCACCCGTTTTGCACAATTGCGGAACAGGTGCAGACAACAATTGCGAACGTGTGAATGGAGCCCAAGGCTATATTCACATTTGCGTTGTTATTTTTGAGATTCAGCATAGGATCTCAATACCGGAAAAAAAACGTTTCCGTTTAGTCCTCATGCATTCTAAATGGAAAGAGATGCGTTCAGAATGTCTTCCATTCCGGCAGTATTCCATTTTGTGACCGGACACAAAACTGCTGCAAGCTGTGGTTTCGCATCTGGTCATAAAACGGGGAGGGGGAAACGATCTGGCACTGAAAACTATGCAAGTCAACGGTGACGGATCCATCTATGGAGCCTAAAAAACTGTCACCCATTGACTTTCAATGTATTTAGTGACGGATCCACTTTTTTCAGTTCTGATTTCACACAACCGTGTCCTAACAGAACGGATGCATCCTGATGTGCAAAATTAAAACGGATCAGTTTAATTCCAGTATTGAGATCCTCTGCCAGATCTCAATGCTGGAATTACCACAAGCGTGAAAGTAGCCTAAATCTCTACTCTAATCCTTGTCTTAGGAGTCCAGTGGGCGGCCCTATTAGGGACTGACATTTACCTCTACATACACACTCATACAGGGAAGGCTGATACTTAGATATTGATGACCTTCTCTCAGGAGGTCATCGATATCAGATCAGTGGGGTCCGACACCCACCATCCCCGTCAATCAGTTTTTTCGAGAGCCGCTAGCACCAGAAACACAGTGGACAGAAAGCTCCATCTATGGGGTAGTTTCCAGCACAGACTTACTTCAGCTCAGTTCTCATTAATTTGAATATAAAATTGAGATAGCCCTAAATGAGTGTTCATCCTACAGCTCCTCCTTAAACATGCACTCTTGGATCTGCCAAGCATGCGTGTTTACTTCAACATTGACATAAGGTACTGCCGGACACTTTTGACGCTTATCTCCTGAAGAAAAGATGGCTTAGGCTACTTTCACATCTGCGTTTTCAATTCTGCTATTGAGATCCGTCATAGGATCTCAATAGCGGAAGAAAACGCTTCAGTTTTGTCCCCATTCATCGTCTATGGGGGCAAAACTGAATGCACCAAAAAGCATTCCGTTCCGTTTGGTTGCGCTCCCATCGCGGACAGAATAACGCTGTAAGCAGCGTTTTTTTGTCCGCGATGTGGTGCGGAGCAAGACGTCCTAACACACAATGTAAGTCAATGGGGACGAATCCCTTTTCTCTGACACAATAGACAACGGATCCGTCACCCATTGACTTTCAATGGTGATCATTACAGATCCATAACGGCTATAGAAGATATAATACAACCGGATCCATTCATGACGGATGCATGCGGTTGTATTATTGCAACGCTAATGTGAAAGTAGCCTTAAGCGTGTTGAAAAATTGACACCCCCCAACAGCAGACACTGTGGTACAGTCAAGCTTCCACCATACATAATACCGTACACATATCACATTGCTGGCCTGCTACAATAGGCAGGTGTGGATGACATTTAATATAGAAAACCGGGGTGCAGCGCGGGTCAATGTCCACTTTTTTTCTGCTGCATTTGTATAATCTCCTCCACTTTGTTGCCTCTGTAAATGCTGTGGCTCTTCCACCCACAAATCCACAGCTTCTCCATCCTGTTGGAATATATACCCCATGCGTAATTGGATTTGCGGCTTTGGCAAAAAAAAAAAAAAAAATAGAATAAAAAAGTTAACAAAAATAAATAATAATGCAACCGCATTGTGTGAACCAGGCCAAAATATCAAGACAAGCTCAGATAAAAAAAGGCAACAAAAACACCAGCAGCATAAAAAAAAAAAAACTTCTGACCGCACAGGTCTAGCGTTAGGCTACTTTCACACTCACGTTTGGTGCGGATCCGTCATGGATCTGCACAAACGCATCCGTTCAGATAATACAACCGTCTGCATCCGTTCAGAACGGATCTGTTTGCATTATCTGCAACATAGCCAAGACGGATCTGTCTTGAACACCACTGAAAGTCAAATGGAGGATGGATCCGTTTTCTATTGTGCCAGATTGTGTCAGTGAAAACGGATCCGTCCTGACACACAATGTAAGTCAATGGGGACGTTTGGCTCCGTTTCGTCAGACGGACACCAAGATGCTGCAGGCAGCGTTTTGGTGTCCTCCTCCAAAGCGGAATGGAGACGGATCAGAGGCAAACTGATGCATTCTGAGCGGATCCTTTTCCATTCAGAATGCATTAAGTGCAAAACTGATCCATTTTGGACCGCTTGTGAGAGCCCTGAACGGATATCACAAACGGAAAGCCAAAATGTCAGTGTGAAAGTAGCCTTACCTTTCCTTCACCTATGCCGATCAGTACGATAATGGAGAAAACATCTGGCTGTCCTGGAAGCGGATCCTACGCGATGACGGCAGAAGGGACAACCTGTCATTATGAGCTGTGTGTCATAGGTATGTAGTAAAATCACCTCGTGAACACCTAGGCCCAGTCCACCAGGATCTGTACTGCCAGCCGGCACTAACCGAGACCGGATTACAAAACCGCCCGGGCACAAACTAAAGGACTTAAAACTACACTCATCGGTTCCCGGTGATAGTCTATTAACCGCTCGCTGGCACGTTCGTACACATTGAAACGGGAAGGAAGCGTTTCGTACTTGCAGACATGTCTGCCAACATATTTTTTTTCCCTGTGCCAGAAAGGAAGAGGTTAAGTGAGACACACCGAAGAGAGATCTAATCCTAGGTGACACTGCTCTCAAACAATAATTAGCACCTTTTCCCCAGCACGGAGCACAGACACACACCCCTTCAAGCTTTTTTTAAAATAAAATCCCGAGTAGACGCAGGTCACAAACATTGCAGATGCCTGCAGTTTGCATATATACAGTAGCTCGTACGCATTCAGGGAGAAAAAAATGCCCCCAACCCCCACCATACTCTCCCTCCTCCCCCCTCCCTTCCTTCCTTCTCTCTCCCCTCCTGTTAGGCCTTTAGAGGCTTTGAAAATGCAAATCCGTTGATATTGAAGCAACATTCACTGCCGTAATCTGCAGCTAGAAATATACAGTTAACTGCAAATATCACAAAAAAAAAACCCTTTGCTTTGCCTGAGCCCCGGCGCGCAAAGACGGCGCACAGGCTGAAACGGATGCGTTTTTTTTCCTTTATCAAATTAAGCCAGAATTTGCATAAATAAAACCCTGCCGGCAGGAGAGGAAAAAAGGGGGAAACATTGTTGAGCCCCCCCTGGGGCGCGCAATAATTGCATTTAATCCTATATCATTAGGACGGAGTGAAGTTCCCGTGCACAGGAGCGAAGGCAGAGACACTGCAGCAAATCATCTGGAGGCTTTCCACCGACAATATAAACAATGTGTACAACGAAAGCAAAAAAAAAAAAAAAAAAAACACACAAACGCTGCGCCGCTCTCCTCCTGCTGCTGAAATGACACTGCAAACACAAGCAGGAGCAAGGAGACGTTTCTCGGTACTGACCTTATAAAGTGCAACTGTGCTATAATCCAGCGATTTGAGGCATACAAGGTAAATCCAGTACAAAAAGAAAAAAAAAAAATAATGAAAAAAAAACCCCCAACAATAAACGAGGAAAACACACAAAACAAAAAGAGACGGAATTGAAAAAAAACCAACGACAACAACAGATTCCAGACGGGCTTCGGCGTTCCTTGCTTTCTTTTAAAGGTAAATGTGCATAAACCAGAGACTGGCAGCCATTTTGCATTGATCGTTCTCTCTGCTCTCTCCTCCCTCTAGCTCGCTCTCCCTCTCTGAAGGAAGCAGCTTTTTTTGTGACCTTCAAATAGAGGCAGGTCATGTGACCAGGGCTAGACTTGTCAATCAGGAGAGCAAGTGAAAAAAAGGGGGAGGGGCTGCCAGCCTTAAAGGGGCAGCAACCAGTTTGGCAGCCAGGTTACGTGATTTCTTAGTAACCAGAGGAGACAGAAGAGACACAAACACGGAGCTTTCCTCTGACGTCTGGTGTACATAGAATATACACTCTAAATACATTGTTTCTTAAATATATTTTTATTCTAGTCTGCGTTTTATTTTTTATGCTGAATTGCTCAAAAAATTTAAAATCTTAGAAAACAGACAAGAATCATGGGGAAATTCTGCAATATGGCCATAAGTCACATTTAAGTCGCATAAGATTAGGGAACACAAACGGCAACAGAATAATCAAAATGGTGCATAGACCTTATGGCTAATTTACACTGGTTAAAGGGGGCGTCCAGAATTAGAAAAACACGGCTGCCTTTTTTTAAAAACAGCCCCACCCCTGTCCACAGGTGGAGTGTGGTATTGCAGGTCTGAGTTGCAATACCAGACACAACCTGTGGACAGGGGTGGTGCTGTTTTGGGAAGAAAGCAGACATGTTTTTTCTAATACCGGACAAAAGCTCTAAGTACTTTTGGGATATGTTCACACAACAGGTTTTAAAAATACACCTACAAAATTCAGCACGAAAACCACCCTTTTTTTCCCAGTGTGTTTTTTTGTGCATTATGCCAGAATTTGCATAAATAAAACCCTGCCGGCAGGAGAGGAGGGGGGGGGGGGGGGGAAACGTTTTTGCGGCCATCTTCTATCATGAAGACGGCTGATGTTGTTTTGGAACATTTTTTTTTTTTTTTTTTTTATAATTTATAATGCAGTGTAACCCTGAGAGTTCTGGAATCTACTGAATTAGGGCTCATGCACACAAACATATTTTCTTTCCGTGTACGTTCATTTTTTGTTGTTTTTTTGCCCAGAAGTTACTCCGTGTGCATGAGTCCTTACACTGACATAATTCTGTCAGTGCAATTCAGTGGATTCCAGGTCTCACAGGCACACACAGCATTATAAATCATTATACCGCTGTGCGATCCTGTCAGAGGAGTAGAGTTCAGAACGGAAATGTATACTGCCACACGCAGCGACTTGAACTCGCTTTTGTGTGTCTGGCCTAAAGGTAAGGGCTCACGCACACAAACTTATTTTTTGTCCCCATCCAATCTGCTTTTTTTTTTCAGGTCGGATGCGGACCTATTCACTTCAATGGGGCTGCAAAAGATGTGGACGGCGCACCGTGTGGTGTCTGCGTCCATTTGTCCGTTCTATCTGCAAAACATTATGGATAGGGATAGGACTGTTCTATTATGTTGCAGGACGTTCCATTCTGCAAAATGACGAATGCACACAGCCGATATCAGTGTTTTGCGGATCCGCAATTTGCACACCGTAAAATAGGCTACAGTCGTGTGCATGAGACGTAAACATGGCGTATATCTTGTAACCACCATAGTGTAACATAAGCACTGTATTTTGCGTCCATAAAAGCCAGGACTTGTACCAGTCCCAAATACGACAGTGTGCATGAACCCTAATTGACAGATGGTCTGCCACCCATAATATCCCTGGAGCACAAAATGACCCTGCCTGGATCTGCATAGAACGCACGGTCACATTTAAAAACAACTGTCACTGATAGTATTTTGTGTAGCCGAGGAGTCGAAATGGCACAATCACCATGCAACATTTTCGATGCCAAAGCAAACACCTACTGCAAGGTCAGATCAAGCAAGAAGTAGAGGCAGCTGCTGCAGATTCAGCACTGTCAAGCCTCAGCCAGTACAGTACAATACATCTGCATGTTTTTGTTTTTTTATATTGACCTCGTTACATAATTGTCAGGGATTTCCACAGATTTCGGTAAAAAAAATCTGCTAAATACGCTATATAAGTCCTATATGTTGGAGCACGTGCACTGAAACCTTAAAACATGTTTATTGCTTCAAATAAACTATTCTTCTACTTCTTCCTGTTGCGTTGGTTCCTTGCGCCTAAAGGTGAATTTCTGAAGCTACACAATGGACAGCGCTGTGCATGATGAGCTGCACTAGTACCATAGACTTCACTATTTCTGTAGTGCAGTGTATCGCGATTTCATCATGTCTAATCGCTTGGTTGCTATTTACCGCAACAGTTGAGTGGTTAAAGGGTTTTTCCAAGACTTTACTACTGATGACCTATCATCTGGATCTGATTGGTGGGGGTTCGACACTGGGACCCCCACCGAACAGCTGCTTGAGAAGACAACTGAGCTCACAGTAGTGCCGCAGCCTTCTCCAGTGTTTTCTAGGCCAGTGACGACACGTTCATTACCGTATACGGAACCATTCATTTCAATAGGTCCGCAAAATATGCGGACAGCACTCTGTGTGCTGTCTGCATCCGTTGCTCCGTTCCGTGGCCCCGCAAAAATTATGAGGCATGTCCTATTCCTGTCCGTTCTGTGGGAAAGAATAGGCATTTCTATAATGGGCCTCCTCAGTAAATGGGGCTGAGCTGCGATACTAAGCAAAGCCACTATACAATGTATGGCGCTGTGCTTAGGAAGAGCCGCTGCCTTCTCAAACAGCTGATCGGCGAGGGTCCTGGGTGCTAGTATCCCACCTATTAGATACTGATGACCTATCCCGAGGATAAATAAATAAAAGACCTGTAGGTTTAACCAGCACATGTGCTAAATCACAAAAACGGTGTGGCCATAAACTGGATTGCCCAGAATTTTTTATATAGATGGCCTAGCCTCATGATAGGCCATCAACACCCCGCATCTGTACCAATAAACAGGAGTCGGACAGAAAACCTTTTAACAAAGTTTAGTATGAGCTGCAAAAAGTGAAAATGAGGAATGAGGACACCGAGAAATCTGGGGCACTGCACACAATAAGCCCTTTTTAATTACAACCTTAATTATATAAGTATTTAAATTTGACTGCTACAATTTTTATTTGGCGTCTACATTTTTCAGTTTAGGAGCCAATGGCTGCCTTCTGGGTCATTTTTTTTAGTCTGGACGACTGCTCAGGATTGGTCTTCATTATCAGATCGGTGGGGGTCAACACATGGTACCCCACGAATCAGCTGTTTAGAGACTAGGGCTGTGGCATCTTTATACTATATACTAGGCATGCTCAACCTGCGGCCCTCCAGCTGTTGCAAAACTACAACTCCCATCATACCCTGACAGCCTACAGCTATCATCCTACAGAAGGGCATCAAGGGAGTTGTAGTTTTACAACAGCTGGAGGGCCGCAGGTTGAGCATCCCTCCTATATACCAAGCACTGTGCAGTACATTGTATGGCGGCTGGTAATGTCACAGGCCACACAGCGCACACACAAGGCTGTGCCCACTTCCAATAGCTGATTGGCAGGGGGTGCTGGAAGTTGGACCCTCATGATCATATATTGATGACCTAGCCTGACGATAGGTTACCAATATTTAAAGGGGTTAACTGGGAATTTATATTGGTGACTTATCCTCTGGATAGGTCATCGATATCAGATCGGTGGGAGTCCGACACCCTGGACTCCCGCCGATCAGCTGTTAGAAGAGGCCAGCCCGCCAATGTGATAATGAGGACCTATCTTAAGGATAGGTCATCATTTTCAATCCCTACATAGCCCCTTTAAGTCACCTAAAAGCCTTTAAAAGAGGTATGCCCATCCAGACATTGATGGCACATAGTTAGGGACCTGCACCTATCTCCAGAACACGGCCCTCGAAGGGAAGAAGAGCATGCAGCGCAGTCGCCGTGTACTCTTCATTCACTGCTAGAGGAGTTCTGAAAATACAGAGCAAGCGCAATTGCCTATTTTCACTAGTCCTGTAGCAGTGAATGAAGACAGTACTGCGCATGAACGGCCACCTCTCCATTCGGCTTTATAGAACTGCTGGAAATAGCCAAGTCGGTACTTAACTATTTTGGGGAATTCTCACAGCGGCGAACAGAGGGTGTCTGCACTTGCACAGTGCATTCTTCTTTACTTTGGGTGGGGGCCTACTCTGGAGATAGGAGCTGGTCAAAACGATCTCTCAAATACAAAGAGGCAGAGGTAGCATATACGATACGGGACAGTGTAGCTGTCAATCCAGTAGTGGGGCAACAATTTATATATATTAAAAAAAAAAAAAAAAAAAAGTTCAGACCTGATCTGAGCTAATAATTTGTATTTATATCTGTCTCTCTGAAGACTGAATTGAGAGTAAGTGATCTGCGCAGGACGCAAGGGGGGAGTCTCAAAAGTGGTGGAAGAGGGTTTTGTTTTTTTTTTCTCAATTAAGGTATATTACAAAGGGGAAAATGTATCAATGGCTTTTGTAAAACTATGCGACTTTCTGCTCTTTGCGCTTCCCGTGATGATTTCAAAAGTGATGAGAAGGGTGGGCAGGGTTTAGCTTGGCCTGAGAGGATTGACCAATTTACAATGACTTGCGTCAGAAAATGCCGTAGATCTACTCCTTGCTTTTTAGTGCAGAGACAACCAAAAGATGCATCACTCTGCCACAATTGTTTCCTGCAGAGATCTTGCAGAGTAAGGGTACTTTCACACTTGCGGCAGAGGATTCCAGGAGGCAGTTCAGTCGCCAGAACTGCCTGCCAGAGCCGACAAAACGCATGCAGACTCAGTCTGACAAATGCATTGAAATGCCGGATCCGTCTCTCCGGTGTCATCAGGAAAAACGGATGTGACCTTTATTTTTTTCACATTTTTCGCGGTCTGAGCATGCGCAGACTGTAATGCCGGATCCATTTTGCCGGAACCGGCATTAATGCATGTCAATGGCAAAAAAAAAAAAAAAAAAAAAAAATCGAAGATAGAACCGTAGCATGCTGCGGTATTATCTCCGTCCTGAAAAGTAAAAAAGACTGAACTGAAGACATCCTGATGCATCCTGAACAGATTGCTCTCCATTCAGAATGCATTAGGATGATACTAATCAGTTATTTTCCGGTATTGAGCCGCTAGGACGGAACTCAATGCCGGAAAAGAATAACGCTAGTGTGAAAGTACCCTAAAGCAATCCTTGTCTGCTCAATGCGTTTACAATATGACATTTTACATTTTTTTTTTTGTCTCAAGGTGATATAACCAGCGTCTTTTCCCCGGAAAAAAAAAAAAAAACGAGCTTGGAGTACCACAACATTATATGAGGCTGCACATAAATTCTGACATTACATGGGTTAAGCCTGTGAAGAACATGTTTAAGTAACTCAAAAATATCATGTCAGCCAAACGAGATTACACGCTTGAGCGCCCTCCAATCTGCCAGGGATGGGAAATGCCCGATGCTCCCAGGAAGGCTGCTAATTACAATATACAAAGAAAGTCACATGTTCTGCAGAGAGGATTTAACCCACAATCCGGGCTGCTGAGCGCGATGGCATTCTAGGCCGTCTGTTCCAGAGTGCAGAGTGAAAAAAGCCTCACGTCTGTAACGTGATTCAAGATTTTAGGATTACCTCTTGTATAACCTTAAAGGGGCTGTCCAGGATTTTAACATTGGTGGTCTATTATCAGGATACGGCTAGGGGTAGAGCTACATGGCAACAATTAATGTTTGACAAACATGACGTGCCACATTTCATGTAAGGTATTTCAATGGTGTTGCAATGAAAATGATTTGGATGGCGTAAAATGCACTCCACAACACGTGTCGCCATGTAGCCCTAGCCTAAGGCTGCATTCACACTGCCATATCCATTTTGTGGTCCGCACCACCGATCCTGGCTGTGTGCATCCTATATATTCTACAAGCCCTATTAAAGAAATGTCTATTCTTGTCCCAAAACGGACACAAATAGGACATGTTCTATAATTTGCAGAATGGCTGCACGGACACAGACAGCACACGGATGACATACAGTACGTGTGTTGTCTGCATTTTTGTATGACCCCATAGAAATAAACAGGTCCGTGTGCGATCTGCAAAAAATGCAGACTGGAGCTACATGAAAAATACGGTTGTGTGAATGCAGCCTAAGTTATCAACATCGTCCGACACCCCATACCCCCCCAACAAACGGCTGATTAAGAAAAAAACTCTGGAATTCACTTTAATGCTGCAGTAACCAGCTCCGTCCACTATACAACAGGATAATGCTGTGGTGTTTTGGTGCGGGAGCTACTTCGAACATCTTATGGGTAAAGTTGTAGGGTGTTGGACTCTCGTAAATAAGATAAGATGGCCCACACTGGGGATAGGCCATCAATATAATAAATCATGGACAACCCATTTAACAAGCATGTGATAGAAAGTCATATAATGCTTGAACAGTATGGATGTCATCACACCATGACTGTGTAAGGCCTTATTCACAAGACCGTATGAATGGCTCCGCATCTGTTACACAATTTTGCGGAACGGGTGCAGACCCATTCATTTCAATTAATCAGAAAATATAGGTCATGTCCTAACCTCGTCTGTAATCGCGAACGGGCCGCTGCCCGTTCCACAAATTGCGGAACGCACATAGACGACATCCGTGTTTTGCGGATCCGCAATTTGTGGACCACAAAGCGCAGCATGGTCATGTGAATGCGCTCTGAGAGTTAACATAACATTATTAGTATCACAATGTCAAAGAGCAAAGGCCCTGTGGTACCATACAAAACTGGAAAAATGCCAGAACAGGGTCACTAATGCACCTAGGAGCCTGGAGAAGACTTCTGTTACTGGGCAGAATGCTGAGCGTGAAGAAGACAGGCTGCAGAAGGGAAGGGGATCAATGCTACTTGGGTGAAGGGAGATCAAATTTACAACATCCGGCATAAAATTATCAGGTCCTCAGCACGGGATCTGCCATAGGCGTCTAAGCGTTAGGGAGTGAAAGGTATGAAAGAGCTGTTTTGGATTATTAGACAATGTGGAGATCAAAGAGGCGAAACAAGTTTCTTGGCATGGTGAAGGGCAAACACTGTGGTATCCATGCCAGGGATAGAACTTTATCAGCAATTTCTATGTTACACAAAGAGGGTACAAGACTCTGGTTGGCACTATGTGAGCATCTCGCACATCTGAAGTAATGGGATGGTAAAGGTGGTGCTCTGCAATATGCAAAACAGACAAAGGTGGAGATTTATCAAAACTGGTGGAAAGGAAAACTGGTGCAGTTGCCCAAAGCAACCAATCAGATGCCACCTTTCATTTTTCAGAGCTCCTTTCCTTTGGAAAATGAAAGGTGGAATCTAATTGGTTGCTATGAAAATAAAAGCAGACGCTCCATTTATCCGTTTGAAAGTTTACTGAAGATACATGGCAGCAGCATGATGCATGAGGAAACTGGAACCAAGCTTAGTGGCCAAAGACTGTTTTGCACCTCTTGACATCTTTCTCAATGGCAGGCACTGGGCCTTAGGAAAGCAATAGGAAATGAGAACCGGCTTTTGACTGCGGAGCTCTGTTCTAGTTTCTTCATGTGCATGATGCGGTTGTCTATTATGTGTCTACAATAAAGCTTCCATGGGAGGGAGGGCCACGAGAGAGTTCTTCTGTTCTTTTCTATTGACCATTTGGTGCCAATTTAGCACATGCTCTACCGGCTCAGTTCAGGCTCTGTGGAAATAGTGTGCTCTTCTGGTTTACAGAACAAACCCTAACCCTATGGTAGGCGCCATGGACACTGTCCCTAATTGGTGGGGATAATGTCCAGGCCATTTAGGTACAGTATCCGCCCCACCTCCATACCTTAGGGTTTGCTGTGTGGAGGTTTATTATGTGAAGTTTAAGTCCTACACACAAATTATATTGAGACGGTAATACACACAATGTCACCTGCATGTGAGCTAAGCACATGTTAAAGTAACAAGACCACATACTAGTTAAAATGAAAAAACATCATATATCTTTTAGCTCAGGCCCCTCAAAAGGTAATTCTGTATTGCCCAGATGATTAAAGACAGAAAACATACAGCGAGGAACAGAAGTATTTGAACACCCTGCGATTTTGCAAGTTCTCCCACCTAGAAATCATGGAGGGGTCTGAAATTCACATTGAAGGTGCATTCCTACTCAGAGACAGAATAATAAATAAAAAAATAGGAAATCACATTGCATGATTAAAAAAAAATGTATTTGTCTTGCACTGCTGAACATAAGTATTTGAGTTATTGTGCCTTTAAAAAGTCCACCACTACTCCACTCAATCTACCTTAGTAGCACCTGTCTGAGCTCTTTTAAGACACCTGTCCACCCCACAGTCAGACACCAACTACTACCATTGGCAAGACCAAAGAGCTGTCAAAAGACACAGACAAAATTGTGGACCTCCACAAAGCTGGAAAGGGCTACGGGGCAATTGGCAAGCAGCTTGGTGAAAATAGATCAACTGTTGGAGCAATTGTTAGAAAATGGAAGAGGCTAAAGATGACTGTCAGTCATGGGGTATCACTGATGAACGGTGAGGAATCAGCCCAGAACTACAAGGGAGGAGCTGGTCAATGACCTGAAGAGAGCTGGGACCACAGTTTCAAAGGTCACTGTCGTTAGAACACTACGCCGTCATGGTTTCAAATCATGCATTGCACGGAAGGTTCCCCTGCTCAAGTTATCACATGTCCAGGCCCGTCTGAAATTTGCCAATGACCATTTGGATGATCCAGAGGAAGCATGGGAGAAAGTCATGTGGTCAGATGAGACCAAAGTAGAACTTTTTGGTCTAAACTTCACTCGCCGTGTTTGGAGGAAAAAGAAGGATGAGTTGCATCCCAAGAACACCATCCCTACTCTGAAGCATGGGGGTGGTAACATCATGCTTTCGGGGTGCTTTTCTGCGAAGGGGACAGGATGACTGCACTGTATTAAGGAGAGGATGAATGGGGCCATTTATTGTAAGATTTTGAGCAACAACCTCCTTCCCTCAGTCAGAGCATTGAAGATGGGTCGTGGCTGGGTCTTACAACATGACAATGACCCGAAGCACACAGCCAGGATAACTAAGGAGTGGCTCCGTAAGAGGCTTATCAAGGTTATGGAGTGGCCTAGCCAGTCTCCAGACCTAAAACCAATAGCACATCTTTGGAGGGAGCTGAAACTCTGTGTTGCTCAGTGACAGCCCCGAAACCTGACAGATCTAGAGGAGATCTGTGTGGAGGAGTGGGCCAAAATCCCTGTGTGTGCAAACCTGGTCAAGAGCTACAGGAAACATCTGACCTCTGTAATTGCAAACAAAGGCTTCTGTACCAAATATTAACACTGATTTTCTCAGGTGTTCAAATACTTGTGTTCAGCAGTGCAAGACAAATACATTCTTTAAAAAAAAATCATACATCATCATGTGATTTCCCGATTTTTTTTTTTATTCTGTCTCTGAGTAGGAATGCACCTACAATGTGAATTTCAGACCCCTCCATGATTTCAAAGTGGGAGAACTTGCAAAATCGCAGGGTGTTCATATACTTCTGTTCCTCACTGTAAGGCCTCATGCACACGACAGTTTTTTTTTGCTAATTGGGGATCTGTTATCCGTTGCCGTTTTTGTTTCAGTGTGTCGCCAGTTTTATTTTTTGTGGACCGCTCAAAAAAGGAAGGTTAAATAAAAAGTGTAATTTTACTATCACCACCCAGGATACTGGTATATATGCTAGTCACCAGGCAACTGATTCTACAAAAACGGATGCGGATGACAGACGGTTGTGCATCTGCATTTTTGGCGGTCCCATTGACTGTAATAGGTCCGCTAACCGTTTTTCGCAGACAAGAATAGGACAAGTTATATTTCTTTTTTTACGGACGCGGATAACAAACTGTGGACATTCCGCATTTTCAACGGCTCCATAGAAATGAATTGGTCCGCATCAGAAATGCAAAAAATCGGCGGAACGGACACAGAAACAAACAGTCGTGTTCATGAGGCCTATAGGAAGCAATGCTTTTTACACCCACAAGATCCCCCCCCCCCCCCCCCCAGCGTGTGTAGTGAACCCACGAGCCCCACCCCCCTCCCCCCCAGCGTGTAGAGTAGTGAACCCACGAGCCTCTCGATGCGTGAAGGCAACCCATAAGCTCACCAGAGTGCCCACCAGCGTGGCCAGGCGAGCCACCAGATAATTTTCCCTCTTTATCAGGGGATCGCATTGTTTTCTAGACTTTCTGCACTTTTATTTTTTTTTTACGCTGCAACATTTGTTGGAAAATTCTTTAGATGGTGCTAGATATTTCATTATGTCCACATAGTAAATTCAGACACAATAAGCTTTACATAAAACAGCTGTTGGTCACACAAAAGTCCACAAGTGATAAAACTGTAAGTCCAGAACCACTAAACCATTGGTCTGATGAGGAAGAACAGTGCTCAGTAACTAATCGTTTTATAGCCAGTTGGAAATGTCATGGTCAGAAAGTACTTTTTCCAAAACCTCCTTCTCACCACAAACCACAAATGACACAATAAATTAAACAACTTTCAAATTAAAAGAGAATCTGGCACAGAATAAGATCTTGCTAGATTAGTTCATGTAGGAGACTTTATGAGGCTACATGCACACGACCGGTGTGTTTTGCGGTCCGCAAATTGCGGATCTGCAAAACACGGATGGCGTCCGTGTGCATTCCGCCATTTTTGGAACGGCACGGACAGCCATTCATATAACTGCCTATTCTTGTCCGCAAAACGTACAAGAATAGGACAGGTTATATATTTTTTTGCTGACCACGGAACGGAGCAACGGATGCGGACAGCACACCGAGTGCTGCCTGCATCTTTTGCGGCCCCATTGAAGTGAATGGGTCTGCATCCAAACTGCAAAAACTGCGGCTCGGATGGCGACCAAAACAACGGTCATGTGCATGAGGCCTAAAGCGGATCAATTCCTCCTCCAACACCTTAAGGGTACATGCACACATCCAGGATTCATGTGCGGAGATTCCGTACTAGATCCGCAGGTGTTTGCAGGCAAATCTGTACAGTCAATCCGCATCAGGTGGTGTGAATTTGCATGCGGATTTAGTGCGGATTTTCCTAAGTGAATGAATAAAATCCAGTCAAGAAAAATAAAATAAATAGACATGCTGCAGATTTTTTAATCCGCACCGCAGGTCAAAATCCACACGGAAAAAAATCTGCATCAAATACAATGTACATGACCTACAGTGCGGATTTTCCCACACGGAAATCCGCACACAATCCTGATTGTGGGATAAAACGTTTAGGCTAAATGCACACGAATAGCAGTTATTACCTGTTAAGAGAACACGTCATTAATGTTGGATCACTGAATGCTGTATGCAGAAAAATTTTAAGAAAAATCCAGCTCCACTTGTATAAAGGAATGTGTTTATTTTGCTTGCGATAAAATCTCATCCATAGGTTACGAAAATTAGCAATCTTGTCTACGCGTTTCGGGCTACCAAAGAAAAATTTCAGCCCCCTCATGACACTAGGTGTCATGAGGAACGGCTGAAATTTGTCTTTGGTAGCCCGAAACGCGTAGACAAGACTGCTAATTTTCGTAACCTATGGATGAGATTTTATCGCAAGCAAAATAAACACATTCCTTTATACAAGTGGAGCTGGATTTTTCTTAAAATTTTTCTGCATTCAGTTACCCGACTCAGGTTATCCGTGCTCACAGCTGGAGGAAGGGCAGGTGAGAGCTGCTGAACTTTCTATTATTCTCACTGAATGATGTAGTACAGATATCCCCAACCACCAGGCCGCAGACCAGTACTAGGCAGAGGATCATCTGTTACTGGTCCACAGGGGGCCCCGGAGTTGAACGACGGGGACAGGAACTATTGGTTCCAGTGTCCCCACGTTCAGTCTTGTAGGCTATAAAGGCCCCAGGGCAATGACATCATTGCGACATCCTGCACCGGGTCACAGACAGCGTGACAACTTCATCACACCGCCAGAGACCCAGCGCAAGAGGTCACGATAACATTTGTGGCCACCTGTGCCATGATGAAGGCAGCCAGGGCAACAGGCTGAAAGAGGCTTACATTGCAGACAGCGGGAGTGAGGCGAGTATTTTGTATTTTTCTTCGTTTGTGGTCGTGGACACTACTGGTGGCATTACAGAGGAGAGGCTGGTGAAGCACATATACATAGGGCATTGTA
The DNA here is from genome assembly GCF_014858855.1 of Bufo gargarizans. NCBI lineage: Eukaryota > Metazoa > Chordata > Amphibia > Anura > Bufonidae > Bufo > Bufo gargarizans. The sequence continues at coordinate 14,279,178 of NC_058086.1, read as the reverse complement.
AAGAGGCCACTACTGGGGGAGAGGGGGGTGTCACTATATTTATATCCATTACGGACCATAACTTATGGTTTGTAGTAGCCAAATCCATAACTGAATTTTTAGATAACCAGAACTTTGTATGCCGAACTTGAAACACAAGTTCGCTTATCCCTAATCCTCAGGATAGGTCATCAGTATCTGATTGGTGGGGGTCTGACACCTCCACCAAACAGCTGTTTGAGAAGGCAGTGTCGCTCCTGTGATTCCCGCAGCCTTCTCACAGATTTTCCTAGGCCAGCGATAGCACGTTCACCAGTCATGTGGTCTAGGCACGTAAATGGGGCTGAGCTGCGATACAATGTACAGTGATGTGCTTGGTAAGCTGCGAGAATCTAGCCGCGGTCACAGGAGCACTGCTGCCTTCTCAAACAGCAGATTGGCAGGGGTCCCGGGTGTCAGACCCTCCCCAATCAGATACTCATGACCTACCCTGAAGATAGGTCATTAGTGGTAAAAACTCAGAAAACCCATTTGAACAATGATTAAAACTTTCGATATAAAAGTGATGAAGATGCACCAATTCATGGCCTTGCGTAACCCACACAATTATCGTCACAGTTTGCTATCTACAAGAGACTGCTCAATGTGAACGAGGAAATCAATGAAAAAACTACTGCTTATCGTGGATCAACTGTTCTGTCACAAAAGGCATAATACTCAGTGACACGATCTGTAAGGCAAAGGCTACAAAGCGACGCTGCCCGTAACACACAGATTGCAGCGTAAAGCTGCCTAAATCTCAAGTAATGTAAGTGTTGAGCCATAAGCTGCCACAATCTGGCAGAAAGAGATCTAACCCAACTAAACTTCTTGCAGTGGCTGGGTTGCTGTAAATTTCAAGTCGCTATGTGAACCCATTCAAGCAGTGCTACACTGCAATCTGTGGGTCATGGACAAAGCCGCCATGCAGAACCAGCCTTACTCCTACAATACTGCCTGCCACACTAGGCAACGAGTATGCTCACTGCCAGGAGGAAACCCACCGCCAGCTAGGACTGAAGTGTCCACCAGATCCTCTGCAGCAATTTTTCAAACCTATGATCGGTAGTTGGAAAAATTGTTGTGGGAAAGGAGCCCATTAAATAGATTTTTTAATGACAGATTCTCTTTAACTGTGCACACTGATCATGTATTGATTTTCAAAGCTATTATATCAGCATATACTTTAAAGGGGCTTTATAGAGAAAATGGTTTTTAATATGACAGGTCAGAAGGGTTAAAAAAAATAAAAATAAAAAAAAATAATAAAAAGAATCATTACTCACCTACAGCCTCCCCCCCCCCCACTGTCATTATGCCAGTCCCACATGTACTACACTTCTGGTCCTGGTTCAACAAGCCAGAAATGCCAATCACAGGCTAAGGAGGGTCACCATTATGACCAGTACTTAGCTGGGCAGACCTCTCCACCATGTGGAGCCAGGACCAAGAAAAACTGCAGCAACTGGAGCAGAGTCAGAATGGCAGTGGCGGGGAGTTGGTGGAGGAGTGCAGTGACTCCAACCCCCTCTGATCTGTATCCTTAAAGGGGTTTTCTCACTTCAGCAAGTGGCATTAAGTAGAGAAAGTTAATACAAGACACTTACTAATGTATCGTTATTGTTCATATTGCTTACTGACTGGATTCATTTTTCCATCACATTATACACTGCTTGTTTCCAAGGTTACGACCACCCTGCAATCCATCACTGGTGGCCGTGCTTGCACACTATAGGAAAAAGAATCAACCTCTCTGGTGGCTGGGACCCTGGGACTGCACATAGGCTAGTGCTTTTTCCTATAGTGTGCAAGCACGGCCACCAGTGATGGATTACAAGGGGGTTGTAACCATGGAAAGGATCAGTGTATAATGTCATTGACACATGAATCAAGCCAGCAAATGAGACAATATGGACAATCACAATACATTACTAGGTGCCTTGTATTAACTTTCTCTACATAATAAATGCCACTTGCTGAAGTGAGACAACCTCTTTAAAAATAAATCTTCCTGGGTTTTCCAAAACTTTCAGGCTCCATTCAGACGTCCGTAGAATGGGTCCGCATCCGTTCCGCAATTATCTGGAACGGGTGCGGACCCATTCATTCTCTATCGGGCCGGAAGACATGCGGAGAGCACTCTATGAGCCCCGATCTACCGGTCTGCAAGAAAATAGAGCATGTCCTATTCTTGTCCGCAATTGCAGACAAGAATAGGCATTTCTATGGGGGTGCCGGCCGGGTGTATTGCGGATCCGCAATACACTACGGACGTCTGAATGGAGCCTTATACTGATGACCTATCTTCAGGACAGGTCATCAATATCTGATCAGTGGGGATTTGACACCGAGGAATCAGCTGTTTGAGAAGTTACCAACGCTCGCAGTAGCACCGCAGCCTTCTTGCAAATTGTCCTAGGTCATGTGACAATACGTCGATCACATGACCTAGGTGCATCTCAGCCCCGCTGAAGGGCTGAGGTGTGGTACTAAGCACAGCCGCTGTACAATGTACGGTGCGGTGCTTGGTGAGCTGAGAGAAAGCCGAAATGCTACTGAGAGCTTTAATGAAGTTTCAAACAGCTGATCAGTGGGGGTCCCAGGTGTCTGACCCCACTGATCAGAAACTGATGATCTACCTAGAGGATAGGTCATCAGTATAAAAGTTTTAGAGAACCCCTTTAATAACTTTTCTATATTGCTCTTATTTGGGGCCATTTATCTACTATGGAACTTCAAACCACCAAAACGCTGCTTGCACTGACCTTGGGGCAGCTTTCCTTAAGTGTTTCTCCCTCATTCGTCTGCATGGGAAAGAAAAACGGTGTGCAAAATGGTGAAGAATCACACGCAGGTATTGTCTAGAGGCAAAAACAGATGAAAAATAGATTGCAATCAGTGCGTAGATCACGTACAATGGCTGCGACTGCACTGGATGCAGAGGCAATTTATGTTGGGCATACCTGTGAACAAAAAAGCAATATGGATTGCGCATAAATACATTTTAACTAATAAACGTGTAGGCATGGCAAGTAATGTCTCTTGAGAGCAAGCTCGTGTATACAGCAGGTCGAGACAAATGTGGTCTACAGCGAAGCCTGCAGGACTCATGAGGTCAGAAAATGACAAGAGGATAATTTAACACTTTAGTGTGCAGCCACTTATCAGAAATTGGTTGTAATGCTGCTGAATGTATAGGTAACTCGTAGAGACCTACAGGTTTATTCTGCCACTTAACCCAGAGGTAAAGTTACTAGAGTGCCATTTAGGAAATCAGCCCTGGTGCCCGAGTGCTACTCCCTGCCCTTAGTTCTAATGGCATCTCCGACCACTCAGGAATAATCATATGACGAAAGTGCTCTATCCTTCTCCCATCTATTACTTCTGTTTAAAGGGCATCTGTCAGCAAATTTGTACCCATGTTCAACAGATTTGGTCCCATGTCCTGCATTACTTAACTTCAAAGTGATAGTATGTTTACGCTTATCAGAGTAGAAGGTTAGATGACGTTAAAAAAAAAAAAAACTTTATTGGAAAAGAATTGTATAAAAGGCTATCTGCCCACCAACTTATAATTTAAAAAAATATCGCTGAACAACCCATTGTCACAGCACGTAATGACATTCCGTTTAGGGAGATCTGACTGTGCGAGTTTCCAGGGGATTGAGCATGCGAGGCCAACCCAAGAGGAGGCGACACGGACAAAGAGGAAGCGGAATGGGCCTTCAGGCTACATACTGTGAAACCTAAGGGCCTGAATGAGTTCATTTCTGACACTTGCCTCGTCAATAAACTGCTTGATTCCGATCTTCATGGCTAACTGTCAATAGCTCTATACAATAGTGTCACAGTGAATTTATGTTCAGGTATGATGCATGGCAAGAGGCTATCGTTTATATGCATCCATGTTGTAAATAATGGAACAGTATGATTGCATATTAGTAGGGCACTTCAGTCATATGATTGCATCCACTGCCGTTTTCTACTAAGTAGGTGGTGGGCACTACGAATATCTGATTGAAAAGCCTCCTTACGCCCTGATCGATCCTATCGATATACCTCTTCACGTCCTTAGTGACATTATGTGGCGGTATGGGGGATATATGAAACCTTGTATCTACTGTCGCGTGACACCAAGCGTGAGGTATTACACACACATGCTATAGTGTCATAATGACAAGATGGCATACTATTGTGGCACTTTTTTCCTTCCACTGCTCCTCTTAATAAAGAAAGGGTCGGGTATTATATATATATATATATATATACACACACACACACGGAAGGTGTTGGGCATTACACACATACTGTACTTAATTGTGCTTTGATATCTCCCCTACATATGCCCAGCGACATGATATGCCATGTCCCCTACATGGGAAAAGTATTTAAAGGGGTTGTCCGGGTTTCAGAGCTGAACCCGGACATACCCTTATTTTCACCCCGGCAGCCCTCCTGAGCCTGGCATCGGAGCATCTCATGCTCCGATGCGCTCCCGTGCCCTGCGCTAGATCGCGCAGGGCACAGGCTCTTGTGTTTTCAATAACACACTGCCGGGCGGTAACTTCCGCCCAGCAGTGTGTTCGGTGACGTCACAGGCTCTGAGGGGCGGGCTTTAGCTCTGCCCTAGCCGTTTTACTGGCTAGGGCAGAGCCAAATCCCGCCCATCAGTGCCGGTGACGTCACCGGGCTGCCTGTCAGCCCCATAGAGAGCCCGGTATGTCACCGGAACTCAGAAAAATGCCTTTGCCCTGCGCAATTTAGCGCAGGGCAAAGGAGAGCATCGGAGCATGAACTGCTCCGATGCTCATGTCAGGGGGGCTGCCGGGGTGAAAATGGAGGGATGTCCAGGTTCAGCTCTGAACCTGGACAACCCCTTTAAGCCACCTAGGATTCACCTTAAATAAAGATATTGTTCTCACCCTCGGATCAAGCCAATGACGTAACCCAAGGGGAAAGGCACATCTTCTGTTACCTTCCCGCATGATTCGTCGTCCTGTGGGCAGGGTCCTCCCCTGGGGTGTGGCTACTGCTATTTAGGAGCAGCGCTTGGCGGCCATCATAGTGCCAGAGGCTCTGTTCTGCTGCGCGCACGCCACCAGTGGCGCGCAGTGTACTATGTCTATTGATACAGTTCACTCTTCTCTATGCCGCTCCTGACGAGTTGCTGTTCTTATAGCAGCAATGAAACGCGTAGAGCACTTAGGAGAGTTATAATCGTACCCTCAATATTACGTTAGAAGGATTAGTTTAGGGAAACAGACTGGGTGGTCAGGACTGCACCGTTTTTTCTAGTGTACCTAGGACTGAAAGAAATATAGCAGATAGGTCACAGATTGGTGTATATGTGTCTGTATGACCCTGGAGGCGTCTGTTAGTTACACCCCCTATACAGTGTGCGTTTGCTGGATGTGATACCACAAGTGCTGCTGCCCCAAGTGAAGGTGTGATCATCTCAGCTAGGCTCAGGGCATTTAGCGCAGCTAGCAGTGGTAACCAAGCTGTACGCCTCTTGGGGTGTTATTTATTCCCTACCCTCCTTTTTTTATTTATTATAAGTTGGTGGGCAGATAGCCTTTTATACCATTTTTTCCAATAAAGTTTTTGTTTTTTTCTTTAACGCCATGTCCTGCATTGTTGAAAACAAATTGTGTTTTAGTATATGCAAATGAGCCTCTAGATGCAACGGGGCCGTTGCTGTTACACATACAGGCTCATCTCTCTCTGCAACTGCTGCACTCTCCACTTTGATTGACAGGGCCAGGCGTGATGACGTTTTCAATGCCTGGCCCCAATATATGCATAGATATATGGAATTAGGTTTAAAAAAAAAAAAAAATATGACAGTCTAGGCTCTTTAACAAAACAAGCATTATGTCCTCTACATAGGGAGATATAGCCATTAGAAATCGAGTCAGGAGTAAAAGCAGCTGAACCTTGCTTTCACTCCTGACCAATTTGTAATAGCCATATCTCCTGAGGTGGAGGAGATCATGCTGTAATTATGGTCCCATGTTAAAGCTTCCAAATCAAATCTTATATCGCTAGCTGTTAACAAGCCTGAGATATGAGAGGTTAAAGCGGGCCTTCCCCTGATGCCTGAGCTCTGCGCAGGCTGAACTGTCAGTGCCTTTTCTCAAAGCCAGAGCACAGCTTGGGCAAAACGGTTATAGGGTTAAAATGGCTTTCCTGGTGTTTAATACTGACGACCTCTCCTGGGTATAGATCATTAAATATCAGATCTGCAGGGTCCGACACCCGGCACCACCGCCAACCAGCTGCTTGAAGGGGTCTAATTAAACACAGGGGCTTACACGCAGCTTAGCAAGCACAGCGCTGTACATCATATAGTGGCTGTGCTTGGTATTGCAGCTCACCTGCACCTAGGTCACGTGACCAATGAACATGATGGCACTGGCCTAGGAAGAAGCCACAGTGTTTAACGGAGGGCTGTAGTCTCTTCAAACAACTCATAGGCAGTGGGCGAGTATACCTATCCTGAGTATAGGCCATCAATACCAAAATTATTTTTCCACAACACCCTTTAAAACATCTCAGAGGTTCCATAAAAAAAAAAAAAGACGACATGGCCATGGGTGCCAGTGCGTGTTAAATTTATAATGCTCTATCTAGAACTGCTAACCTGACTTTTAGAGCCAAATTACATGGGTAGATAATTGGGACAATAATCTGGAAAGATGACTCGGGTGAACAGATGGCCAGTGTAAATGTGCTACCAACCACCCAAAACTCCAGTTCAGCAGGTGATCTTTTGTTTATGCTGCACATAAAATGACTGCACCTTGAATGAATGTAAAGTAGAACTGGCTTCGTTGCCCATAGCAACCAATCATATTCCACCTTTCATTTTCCAAAAGAGCTGTCCAAAATGAAAGGAGGAATCTGATTGGTTGCTATGTTTGATAAATGATCCCCAAAATGTATTTTTGTGGGTTTTTAAGCAAATAGATAATGTTGCAGAGTAAAAAAAAAAAAAAAAAAAAAAAAGCAGTCTGCTGAAAATCATCATTATTAAAAAGAAAAAAGTCCATTGCAACTGTTAACACTATGAAGGGCTGAATGGTTTTGCTGATGCACCCGTGGGGTGCGAATGCGTGATCGTACCTTTCACCAGCTCTGTGTGTGACAACAGCCAGCAAGGCGTCAAATCCTGGGTAGAGTCAGTGCACAGAGTAAGAGACAAAAGACCTGTGAATAGAAAGAAAACAAGGGATAAGCAACGTGACAGCATCAGGCCTCTGACCCCAAATGTGCTGCAATATGCAGATGTCAGACTGCCCATCTCCTGGACCCCATACTCTATACTGCAGCGCGAGCAATAAAAGGGAACTTACTCTCTAAATCAATACATGGCTGTCACACGACAGGACGCATTTCATCACCCACACCAGTGATGACTAACCTCCGGCACTCCAGCTGGGGAGAAACTACGACTCCCAGCATGCTCCATTCATTTCTATGGAGTTCTAAGCACAGCCAAGCAAGTGTGTATCGTGGGAGTTGTAGTTTCTCCACAGCTGGAGTGTCAAGGTTAGCCATCATAGACCCACATCATGGTCACAAATTCCAGCCTGGACCGCGACGACCCGAACTGACAGCCTGATAAGGACTTATGATGCTCTGACTTCGGGTCATTAGATCCATGGTCCGGCCAGGATTTGGGCCCGGCCTATACTTCAATTATCTCTGAAGTTATACAAAAGCTGGGCGCCAACCATTACAAGCACTGTTACCCTACTACTCTGAACGGCCTAAACACACAGACACGAGATATATTAAAG